>NC_086003.1:11574655-11876006 GCF_030014385.1 Trichomycterus rosablanca | reverse complement strand
ACCCTGTCTGCTCCAGGGGTGCCGTACAATGGCTGACCCTGCATTCTTACCCCAGCTTCCAAACAACCTGGGAAAAATGTTATTGTAGTGTACACCTGTATATATGACAAATAAAGGTGTTCTTCTTCATATTTTTAATTCTAAAAAGACCTTTTCTTTCTGTAGTTAAAAAGATTTTATTAATGCAATTTTAGGAAATTGTTAAAATCATGTGTGTATTTTTAACTACGTAACTGTTGCGTGCAACTGCTGCAAGGAAGTCTGCTTGGTTACATCTTGATTCTCTTGCTCGTCTTCTTGAATACATTATTCTAATCAATGGAAGGAAAATATTTGCTCTTTTCCATTTCTCAGCCCTTCCGAACAGAAAGCATCTTAATAATCTCCTCAGAGGAAAAGTAGCCTAATAGGATGGGCTGCTTCCGCCTGTCGAGCCAATAGTAAAGATGTTCTTAAAAATTGCAAATAACCTCCTGCCGCCCACCTTTTAATGACATTCTTCTGCTATTGATTTTTCCCCATCATGTTTGCTAAAGACAAACATTACCTGCCATAAAGCACTGGTGCCACACAGACATGCTCGCCGATAAATAATAGATCACGGCCGGCAAGACTTTGATGACCGAGCAAAGCTCCGAAATGCTTTCAGCGGGAATTGTATGAAATCATAAATCATTCTTCATTTTCAGACAAAAATCCGAAATGGATTCTATCTCTGCACCTTGAAAGTCATTTCGGGTGTTATTTATGGTCCGGACTAACAGACGGACAGGGATAAAGGGACAGAGGAGTGAGGAAAGCCAGTTCCTATACTCCTCCTCCTCGTCACCCGTTCCTTATATCCATCTCCCTCTTGCACACAGTCAGCACTTTTCCTCTCTTCTTTTTACTCAGATTTGTGGGTGGCCGAGCTGAGCTGCACAGCACAGCATCCATGACTGAAAATCATTGTTTCATTGTTCAGAGTTGGGGTTTAACAATACAAAAATATTACAATACAATAGTCAATGCTGTCTTTGCATCGTGACTTGACGCATGACTTGAGCCACAATATCAATTGATTCTCTGGACAGACATAAAAAATGAAAGCCGAGGGCACTCGACTGGTGGAACGGTCTAACAAGCTAGCACACCACTGTGGAGTGTTGAAACCTGCGAGTGCAAATCTCAGCACACTTCACACAAACGCCCACGTATGAGGGAGGTAAAGTCGGTCGAAGTCTCCTCCCTCTGTTGCTGTGATATGCAATCTAAAGGACTGGTCTGCACCTTCACAAGCTTGGGGACACATGAAGGGGATGCAGACTTGACACGTGTCAGGGGCGTCTGGTGATCTGGCTCCCCTTATGCCTAGTTCACACTACACGATTTTTGCCCTGAAACTTTGATCGCCCGCTACTTGTTGACGTGCATTTTTGGACGTGGTATCATTAAACCCCTCGTCACTTCTCGCATGTGTTTTCGTGACAAAACGTAGTTTGGGAGACCAGAGAAGCTCGTCTGCGACTCCAGTTGGTGATTGATCGTGTAGTGTGAAACCCTCTATCGCAGATCAGCCGTGTAGTGTGAACACCACACCCATCATGCCTAGTGCCTACCGTACAACCCTGTGGGGGCAGTGCTATGATCTGGGGTTGCTGCAGTTGGTCAGGTCTAGGTTCAGCAACGTTATGTGCCCAAAGAATGAGGTCAGCTGACTACCTGAATATACTGAACGACCAGGTTATTACATCAATGGATTTTTTCTTCCCTGATGGCACGGGTATATTCCAAGATGACAGTGCCAGGATTCATCGGGCGAATGCGTGCCGTTATCAAAGCTAAAGGCGGTCCAACGAAATATTAGTGTGTGAACTTTTTTTTGGTCAGGCAGTGTATATAAATCCCAAATTCACATAATTATTCAGACTCTTTAGTCAATACTTGGTAGAAGCCCCTTTGGCAGCAATTTTTCTTCTAACATCTTATGTTTCTACAAGCTTTGCACACCTGGATTTTGGCGGTTTATCCCATTTTTAATAGCAGATCTTCCCAAGCTCTGTCACACAGGACTCACCACTTCAGAACTGCAGTCTGGGCCTTGGCTGGGCCACTATAGGACATGTTTTGGCTATATGCTTCAAATCAGTGTTGTTTTAAAAACTTTCACCCAGATATGAGTTTGTGTGTGCTCCGGAGGAGGGTTTCTTCAAGGATGTCCTTGTATTTGGCTGCAATAATCCATCTCTTAATCCTTACCAGTCTCCCTTTCACCTTATGGATGGTATTAGCCAGATGATGTGCAATCATATTCCTCATGCTGTTTGGCAAACTCCAAGCAAGCTGTCATATGCCTTTTAATCAACAGAGGCTTCTGTCCTGCCACTCTGCTATAAAGACCTGATTGATGGAGGCGGTTCATCGTCCAACATGTTTTCCTATCTCTGCACATGACATTTAGATCTCTTTTAGAGTGACCGTTGGGTTCCTTCATGCCTCAATGACCAAGACCCTCGTTGCCAGGATGCACAATTTGCTTGGACAGTCAACTCTAGGAAGGTAAGCTTCTTCCACTTTAAAATTATTTAAAGCAACTGTGGTCCCGGAAATACTCAAAGATATTGTTTTACACCCTTTTCCCTCATTTAGGCTTTGCCACAGCATATCAGGAAGCTTGTTTGGTGTTTGTCCTGACAATGTAGTATAAATTGGGGGCCATTCAATCATTAAAGATTGCACCAGGGGGATCCCAATTCAGATCTAGACACATTTTAAAAACATTCAAGGCAAAAAAGCAAGCATCTGACTACACTTTGTAGGGCTACAGCAAGATTAAGTGAAGATTGATGGATAAAAATGGCAATCATATAAATTTAAAATCAAATCCACAACACAAAGAGTGTAACATGTCAAGGGATCTAAATAAACTTTACAGAGCAGAGGTTACATTCAGTAATTTTCTAATAACAGAAAGAGTTGGTCCCCCTTTTGCTGCCAAAACAGCCCTGACCCATCGAGGCATGGACTCAACTAGACCCCCGAAGGTGTGCTGTGGTATCTGGCACCAAGATGTTAGCAGCAGATCCTTTTAACTCCTCTAAGTTGTGAGGTGGGGCCTCCATGGATCGGACTTGTTTATCCATCCATTTAGCACATCCCTCAGATGCTCGATTGGATTGAGATCTGGGGAATCTGGAGGCCAAGTCAACACCTCAAACTCATTGTTGTGCTCCTCAAACCATTCCTGAACCATTTTTGCTCTGTGGCAGCTCTATCCTGCTGAAAGAGGCCACAGCCATCAGGGAATACCGTTTCCATGAAAGGGTGTACATGATCTGCAACAATGCTTAGGTAGGTGGTACGTGTCAAAGTAACATCCACATGGATGGCAGGACCCAAGGTTTTCCAGCAGAACATTGCCCAAAGCACCACACTGCCTCCGCCGACTTGCCTTCTTCCCATAGTGCACCTGGTGCCATGTGTTCCCCAGGTAAGCAGCACACACGCACCCGGCCATCCACTTTTGGCGGTGGACAGAGGTCAGCATGGACACCCTGACTGGTCTGCGACTATGCATCCCCATATGCAACAAACTGTGATGCACTGTGTATTCTGACACTTTTCTATCAGAACCAGCATTAACTTCTTCAGCAATTTGAGCTACAGTAGCTCGTCTGTTGGATTCCAGGTCAGAGGCTTCGCTCCCCACGTGCATCAATGAGCCTTGGCCGCCCATGACCCTGTCGCCGGTTTACCACGGTTCCTTCCTTGGACCACTTTTGATAGATACTGACCATTGCAGTACGGGAACACCCCACAAGAGCTGCAGTTCTGGAGATGCTCTGACCCAGTCACCTAGTCATCACAATTTGGCCCTTTACTACTTCTGTATATCTCTTCAGATTGACTTATCTGGTCGCTCCTGTACTTTAACTGTAATACACAGTCGACACACTTCCTTCAACAGCAGCAGCACGTAGCTCATGAAGGAAGTGACGTTCGTGAGCTGACTTGGTGGTTATATAAGGTGTGTGATAGGCTGTCTGTACACATATCCCTCGTTGCTGTCATGGGTAAAAGTCCGACATTGGTTGAAAGAGCATAACCAAGACTTCCAAGTACTACCCTGGCCCCCTAATTCCCCAGACTTGAACCAAATCGAGCATTTGTTGGACCACCTCTTTCGTCGTGTTCGCTCTATGGATCCTCCTCCACGCAGCCTCAAGTAGCTGTGGGATGCACTGCAGTCAGCATGGCTCCAGATACCTGCGACAACCTACCAGGACCTTACTGAGTCACTCCCAGCCCGTCTAGCTGCTGTCTGTGCTGCACATGGTGGTTACTCTGGTGGTCATAATAATGTGACTCGACAGGGTATATGTAAATATCCTGCACTTCTTGTTAGATGCTACTGCATTTCCCTGGCTCTGTACTTGTACTCTGCACAATGACAATATAGTTAAATCTAACGTAATGTAATCTAACGTAATCTAGTACTCATTTTTCTCTTAGTGCTTTGTCTTAAATTGTAAAGTATCAAGTGCAAAAAAGGCACAACATTTTTACTTTTCTCATTATTATACCATGCAGGGCCGTAAAGAATCAGTCACCTGAAAAAGAGCGGAGCAATCATCACCCTATGTATGCCTGCACTCCATAATCATATGATCATATGTCTAATAGAGGCTATTTAAGCTACCGGCACTAGAGGCGCATCCATGATGAATAGTTAGATTAAACTAAGCGCTGAGCACGGCCCAGAGAAATGCCCGGCTTGTTTTCACAGTTGTGGCTCCATTAGCAGTTTGTAAGAGTGCAGTTCTGTTACGAGAAACTATAATTATGCCTCTCAGTCACCGTCATGTCAGGCAAATGAAGTCCCAGCCTGCGAAAGCAGTCCACTTTAACACGGCTCAACTGGATAAAAGTTTCCATTACCATGTGCTGCATTATCGGAGAGTGAATAACTGGTTTAATGTATGGACACAGGACAGGACTGTACACAAGACAAAGGCGCAGAGCTTGAGGGGGTTCTTGGTCATAGAAACTTGTGGTGATCAGGGATGTTGGGTTGCTGTCGTTCTGCCTCTCTCGTCCGATCACTCAGGTTTGATGACGGTGGGGAGATGGGCGTTGATGTCCTGTGAAAACCTTCATGACCTCGTTACCTGCTCGCTCTCCCTTTTAGTTATGCTGTAATAATTAGGGCTGCCGGAGTCTAAAACTCTCTGTAAAAGCATTGTACACTTTTACCCCGAGGTGGTTCTGATGGAAACCTATCTAACCGCCCGAGGTTAAGGATTGAAGTCAAGCCGACCGTGCAAACGATGCTGCTCCTGCCGGATGTGACGAGCCTTGAGTATTTGCACCAAGAATGACAAGAACTCACTACAGACTTCATTACATTCTGAACTGAATAATAACTCTATTATTATTAATAACTATTATTATTTATATAACTTTTAGTTCATTTAATTCTGAGTTTGTATGATTTGTGTAATTCCTATTTATTTAAAGTATTCTCCAGGCCACCCAAGAAGGATGGGCCCTGCTGAGTCTGGTTCCTCTCAAGGTTTCTTCCTGTAATTTTCAGGGAGTTTTTCCTTGCCACTGTTGCCCTCGGCTTGCTCATCAGGGTTTTTTGTATCTGTTGGTGCTGGATTTTGTAAAGTTGCTTTGAGACAATGTCTATTGTAAAAAGCGCTATATAAATAAAGTTGACTTGACTTGACAAGCAGGTCAACCAGGGAGAAGCCTAAATCTGAAGCAGTGTCTAGTCCTGGTAAGTCTTTAGATTATAAGATGTCCAGTTGTATGTCTAGAGATGACAAGGGGTTCAATGATGCCATGTGTGCCGTGACTAGTGCCTATATACAGCTATCAGCCATAGCATTAAAACCACCTCCTTGTTTCTACACTCACTGTTCATTTTATCAGCTCCACTTACCATATAGAAGCACTTTGTAGTTCTACAATTACTGACTGTAGTCCATTGGTTTCTCTGCATGCTTTGTTAGCCCCCTTTCATGCTGTTCTTCAGTGGTCAGGACTCTCCCAGGACCACAACAGAGCAGGTATTATTTGGGTGGTGGGTCGTTCTCAGTACTGCAGTGACACTGACATGGTGGTGGTGTGTTAGTGTGTGTTGTGCTGGTATGACTGGATACGACACAGCAGCGCTGATGGAGTTTTTAAACACCTCACCGTCACTGCTGGACTGAGAATAGTCCAGCATCCAAAAATATCCAGCCAACAGCGCCCCGTGGGCAGCGTCCTGTGACCACTGATGAAAGGCTAGAAGATGACCAACTCAAACAGCAGCAATAGATGAGTGATCGTCTCTGATTTTACATCTACAAGGTAGGAGTGTCTAATAGAGTGGACAGTGAGTGGACACGGTATTTAAAAACTCCAGCAGCGCTGCTGTGTCTGATCCACTCATACCAGCACAACACACACTAACACACCACCACCATGTCAGTGTCACTGCGGTGCTGAGAATGATCCACCACCCAAATAATACCTACTCTGTGGTGGTCCTGACCATTGAAGAACAGGGTGAAAGCAGGCTAAAAAAGTATGTAGAGAAACAGATGGACTACAGTCAGTAATTGTAGAACTACAAAGTGCTTCTATATGGTAAGTGGAGCTGATAAAATGGACAGTGAGTGTAGAAACAAGGAGGTGGTTTTAATGTTATGGCTGATCAGTGTATATTAATATAAACTCTTTTATGCCCCTGCCCTACACATTTACAGCTCCTCTGCCGGGTTTCCCCTCACTCCGTATCTTGTGTTCTTATTGGCTGTAGCTCGACACCGCACTCACTGCCAGTCACAACCTGATCGAAACACCTTTCACACTACATGGTCCAGATATTTAGCATGCTAGATTTTTTTCTTGAGTCTAAGAGTGATCAGCGAGATGCTCAAATCAAGTCATTGAACAGTTCACACATAGCGACAGAGAGACGATTTTTAAGCCATGAGCGATTTGTCTCAGAGTTGGTGCATCTGTTGCCGATCTGTCGGCCAGCAAAGACCAAGGCAAAAATCTTAAGACACCACTTTAGAGACTCCTAGTAAAGTTAAGATTAGTTTTGGTCGTGTCTAGTGACACTGTACCTCAGCATTGTATTATTTCCTTAGCTAAAGTCTTTGTTACAGTAGTTATTCAAATGGTTGAAACTAGGGATGTAACGATGCACCAGAAGACAGTTAAAAATCAGTGCACATGTGCCACAATTCGAATCGGTGAATCGATATTCACTTTAAACAGGGCACTGGCACTATTTACCTCGTCTGGTTGATGGCACTTCACAAAGTTGCCAGGTAGGGGATTTTCCAGCCAAAATTTATTCATGTAAGGATACTTTCTTTATTTGTATTATTCATTTATTTATATAATGTGGGATTTGTTTTAAGATTTAATTTAAGTTTTTTTACACAATAAGCATTATTTGGCATAGTTTGTACCCACCTCAGAAATAGAAGGGCATTCATTATTTAGATAACTAAAAGATAAGCACAAATACAGTATTTAATTTTTATAAGAGAAATAATAAAAGGAAACTTTGTCATAATTTGTCTTTAATTTCATTTTGTTTAAAAAAAAAAAATCGGGAAAAAATCATTGTTATCGTTATATTACATCCCTAGTTGAAACCATAGGTAAAATACAAATAACAGATATTGAATGTTTACCTTATCAACTTTTTTAGTAAATATATAATAATTCCTAATACGACACCTGCAAGACATTCTCAGAAAAGTAAAGACAAGCCAAAGCAAGCCAGTGAGATTTGAGGAATAATCAAAAACACATGTTTCCAAGCTGTCCACATGTAAAAACATGAAGAGGTAACAGGTGATTCTGTCATGATTGGCTATAAAAGAAGCATTACCAAAAGCTTTGACACTTTGTGGAATAACTGCATAAGCAAACAGCCCAACAGTTAATGTTCAATTGCAAGAAAACAAAAAATTTCACCATCTACAGTGCATAGCATTATTAAACAATTCAGGAAAAAAGCCAAAAGCCAATGCTAAATGCTTGAGACCTCTGATTGCTCAGATGGCACAGCATTAAAAACCAAAATTCCAAGGTCACATGGGCTCAGAAATGCCGGCTATGAAAAAAAAAAACAGTATTTGTCAAACCAGACAACCTTCATCCATCGTGGCAGTTGTGTCTTGTCCCTTCTCGGACCACTGCTGGTGGGCCTGTGATCACCCCTTGCTGTTTTTAAGAGATACTGCAACCTGGTCATCTGGCCATAACAATTTGACCCTTATCAAAGTCACTTAGGTTTTTCTGCTGGTCATATCTGTTGCATTCAACACGTGTACTATGAGTAACTACTGTCTGAAAACCTAGTGAGCTGCCTTGCTTTCTACTGCCTACCTAGGCAGCTGTCTAAGTAGAGAGGATTCCAATAACTCATAAGGCAGATTATTTGGACTCACTATGTAGATAATGATTATGGTGATTGTCACCGCAGTTTTCGCTTACTAAGATAACACAGTTAGCCTCAGGCCATTCAAACCAATGGGCTGAGGCGGCACAACCCGCTAGCATACCAGCTACCATCTCCATTAGACAAGCCCTGAACACGTGTCCCTCCCAAGTATATGTATAAGTAACATTTTAACTTCAACTGTATCTACTGGCCAGTGTTTATAAACATTCTGATTAGGTCTGTAGCAAGCAAAATGTAATCCTTTATCTTCTATGGTCAGTGACTTATTTATTTCACAAACTACAAACAGCACACAGTTTTTTACCCTATCCCCTAAAAAAGACGCTTAGAACCTCTACAGCAGTGGTCCCCAACAACCGGGCCGTGGACCAGTACTGGTCCGTGGGTCATTAAAAAGACGCTTAGAACCTCTACAGCAGTGGTCCCCAACAACCGGGCCGTGGACCAGTACTGGTCCGTGGGTCATTAATTACCGGGCCGCACAGAAAGAATAAATAATTAGAGATCGCTACAAAAAGCAATTAAATTCAATTAAACTCTTCGGGTGTTATTGTCTTATCAACACTAGGTGGGATCAGCATCTCGTTGCAGCGAAAAAAGCTAAGGATTGCCACCGATTTGCCATTCTATAGTTATTCTGTATTAAATCCTCCCGCCCCCGCCGGTCCGTGAAATTATATCTTATATGAAACTGGTTTAGTTTAGTGTTTAGTTTTTAACGCCATGTCTGCCCTTTGGGCCATGTTCATGGCAGGAAAGGTTGTGATCTGTCTTTTATTTACTTATTTCATTTGACTTAGAGAAGTTATGTCTGTTGTCTATGTATGTTCATTGATATGAGTTGTTTCAGTTTTGTTAATGACAGGAATTTTAGGAGTGTTGTTGCTTTTGTCTTGGTAAAGAGTTCCTTTATGGTTTTTGCTGATAAGATCTGTTGTCTTTCATGGTTATAGATGACACATTCCAGCATTAAATGTTTTATTGTAATCTGTGTTTGGCATGTTGTGCAATATGGGATAGCTTCGCCTTTTATCAGGTACATGTGTGTTAATCTTGTGTGTCCAATACGGCATCTTGTGTACACTGTCTGGTCCCAACGGTTTTCGAGGTAGGTCTTCATTTTTTCCCCAATAGTGGGATTAGCTTCGTGCAATTTATTATTCTGGTGTGTGTTCCAGTCATTTTGCCATTTGTCCTTGATATATGAGTTTATTGTAGGTTTGAGGTCCACTGGTGGGATCTGGTACATTGGATCCGGTATGCATGTGGCCTTTTTTGCTGCTTGATCTGCTCTCTCGTTGCCCAGGAGCCCACAGTATATGAAACTGGTCCGTAGTGCAAAAAAGGTTGGGGACCGCTGCTCTACAGCACGTGTCAACTTTAAGCGAGAGCTTAAAAGACGTATGATTGTCTTAAAATACACTGTAAAATCGTACATAAACTGCATCTCCCACAATGCATGCCGATTTTGTGACCCGCAAAGTGACCGCATCCCACAACTAGATGGAAGTGTTTCCACATCAGCGTTTAACTGAGGCGGTGTTGAGAAATATTTAGAGAAAATTGAAGCAGAAGGAAGAGAATTTAATGAAAGATGGGAAAGTGAATACAAGTTTGTGCTTTAAGAAGAAAACCCGGTACGTCTCTTGTGTTATGAGGCCGTGTCTGTGGTAAAGGAGTACAATATGAATGTAGATATACGTTATAAATATATAGTATAAATTTGTCATTTTGACACCAAACACAGAATTTATCCTCCAAGAAAAACAACAAATCGTCCAAGACTTAAAAGGCAGACTGCAATCACAGCAGGATACATTACATGGCCCTCGGTGAAAATGAGTTTGACACCCCTGCTCTACAGCAACTCAAGAATGAGGGTTATGCACACACAGTTAAAACATGAGCTTGTAATTCTTTGTCTGGTCACTAGCATTCATATCTGTGAACGTTCTGTACCTGTATGTTGCTGTGAAACAAACTTGAGGGAAAACATTTTTCTGAGCAACCTTGACACAGAACTTTGAACAGAAATAATCTAGGGTGCGTGTATGCCCATGTCTAACCAGCGGCCTAGAGACCAGCTGGCTCTGGTGGCTTTGCATGAATGCAACCAAAAGTGGGCCAGATATGCTTCTTGGTGCACCATCAATCATGATGCAAGGGCGTCGCTTTAAGCAATAGAGGTAGGTCTCTTTTTCTCCATTTCCTCTCTTTCTACAGTAAAGAACAATGCGCCCTCGCACCAGGGAGCAGATTCGGCAGTCCTGATATTTCAGCCTGTGTTTAACTGCACTGCAAATCAGGACACTACAGAGATCGAGGACAGAAATGTCTGTGTGTTCTGTAGTGGACGCAACTGTAGTGGGATGATAACCACCTATATTGGCCTACAGTCTAAGGTAAGAAGCAGGGAAACGTTAACACAGTTTAAAATGAATTTAGTGGGTCTTTTAAGAGTAAAGCTTTTATAATTAGGTAGCATGTAGCAACAGGTGCATTAATATTCCTTTACATGTAATGAGATTTGTGCTGTAAATCTAATTTAACTAGTAAGACCCTGTAATTTGTTAAATGTCTCTCTAAACTTTTTAACAATATTTATACATTGATGTTACACTGTTAGACCCCTTACCGAAGTGTGCTAGTCTAGTAAGGATGTGTTGAACTAAAACCCAGCTTTATCTTGTTTACATGATTTCATGCCTGCAACACTTGGAATTGTAGGCCTAAGTTGCCAATGTTGAATCACTAGCTGAACAGAACTACTGGAATTGTCGCTGTTCAAAATGTAGATAAAATATGTAATAAATAATGTAATAAATTTTTTTCATCATGGGCAGTTAGGTACTGCACTAGTAATCAGAAGGTTGCCGGTTCAAGCCCCACCATCGCCAAGTTGCCACTGTTGGGCCCCAAGCAAGACCCAAGACTTTCTAATCCTCAATTTCTTGAATTGTATTCAGTAATAATTGTAAGTCACTTTGGATAAAAGCATCTGCTAAATGTCACAAATGTAAATGATTATGGTATATACTAACATATGGCTGAAGGGGAACCACCAGAGCTTTCTATGCACTCAGAGAGGGCCTAAATAAAAATTATAAAATATATGCAGCAATAATGAAATATACACCGATTAGCCATAACATTAAAACCACCTCCTTGTTTCTACACTCACTGTCCATTTTATCAGCTCCACTTACCATATAGAAGCACTTTGTAGTTCTACAATTACTGACTGCAGTCCATCTGTTTCTCTGCATGCTTTGTTAGCCCGCTTTCATGCTGTTCTTCAATTGTCAGGACTCTCCCAGGACCACTACAGAGCAGGTATTATTTGGGTGGTGGATGATTCTCAGCACTGCAGTGACACTGACATGGTGGTGGTGTGTTAATGTGTGTTGTGCTGGTATGAGTGGATCAGACACAGCAGCGCTGCTAAAGTTTGACCATTGAAGAACAGCATGAAAGGGGGCTAACAAAGCATGCAGAGAAACAGATGGACTACAGTCAGTAATTGTAGAACTACAAAGTGCTTCTATATGGTAAGTGGAGCTGATCAAATGGACGGTGAGTGTAGAAACAAGGAGGTGGTTTTAATGTTATGGTTGATCAGTGTATGTGATCACTTCTAAATTTATTTTGTCTACACTTATCTTACACAAATGTAAGCAAAAAAGTCTTCTTACGTGCCTATTACATTTGTGTTGGAATGTGAAGGGTTAGAATTAAGAAGCCCCATTTGTCATCTTTGCTGTCAATAGAAAGAACAGTGGGTCAGCTATAAATTCTACAAGTTTGTCAAATTACAAATAGTAATTTAATAAAAAAACAATTTCAAATGACAGAAAAACATCTTCCCACAAGATATAATATAGGTTACAATGCTGTTTTAGGGGCACTGCTAACATTTTTTTATATTTGACTTCAAGAATTAAGTCGTCATATTTCAGAAATAAAATACTTTAAGAATTAAGTCAGACAATATGGCCAAAGTGTGTGCAACATGAAGAGAGAAATTAACCTCCTTAAATTAAAGGACACTGAGGATAAAGTTATGCTTTCATTTTGGTCTCACAAATTAAAGAAGTACTCAATCTACTGGCACATCAGCATTAGTTTGTTTGTATAAAAACACTGAACCTGCTTTGCAAGAAACTGCATTTATGAAGTATTCCAACTTTTTTCTCAAAGTATTTTGACTATTGTTAAAATCATAATATAACCAGGCTGTTATTTTTTTCCAAACAGGGTTTGGGAGGGAGTCAGAGGGCCAAGGTTTAAGAGCCACAGTTTGCTTCTGACATATGCTATTTTTTTAAGTGGTTGAAAATGTTAAAATGAGTATCTGTGAACTTAAAATCTGTATTGTGTTGTGCCTTTTAATTACAAAGATCTGATCATCTAGCTGTTCCATGGTATAAACAATATAACAGAATCTGTAATGGTGGATTTTTTTCACCTCTAAACAATTTAAGCTTGTTATCAATTTCACTGCACATATTATATGTCCCACTAAAGATGGAAAAAGTCCTGAAAATACTCATCTTGGGTTTTTTACATCACAAAAACCTGACATTGTAACAGGGGTGAGTAGACCTTTTTACATCCACTGTATTTATACCCAAAAATTTCAAGGTTCAAATAAATAATAGTATTCAGCCTTATATCAAAATATATGTGTAAATTATTTAAAAACGCTGTGTAAAAAAAGCTGCAGCAAACACCTTACAGTGGAAAGTTTATGAAACAAATGGTCCCCCGAAATGCGTGTCACACAAATGTGTTCCGAATCTTCACAATGTGCTCTTAAACTAAAGATTAGGAAGGCCAAAGAAAAGGGCAGTGATGGCTCAGTGGTTAAAGTACTGGACTAGTAATCAAAAGGTTGCCGGTTCAAACCCCACCACCGCCAAGTTGCCACTGTTGGGTCCCTGAGCAAGGCCCTTAACCCTCTGCTAAAATGCCGAAAATGTACTGGACTAGTAATTAGTAGGTTGCCGGTTCAACCCTCACCTCCATGAAGTTGCCACTGTTGGGCCCCTGGGTAAAGCCCTCAAGCCTCAAATGCTTGATGCTTGTCATAACTGTAAGTCGCTTTGGATACAAGCGTCTGCTAAATGTAAAAGCCAGTGGTCACTTGGAAAGTGTTGCAGGATGACCAGATAGCAGCAGGAACAACAGTGACACAGAGAACAATAAGCAATTAATAGGGCAGTGATAACTCAGTGATTAAAGTACTGGACTAGTAATTAGTAGGTTGCCGGTTCAACCCTCACCAACATGAAGTTGCCACTGTTGGGCCCCTGGGTAAAATGCTTGACCTCTGTCATAACTGTAAGTCGCTTTGGATAAAAGTGTCTGATAAATGTCGCACTTAACTTGCCTGAACGTTAAAATGGGCATGGATGTTCACAGACACACTCCAAAATGACACACTCCAAAATCTTGTAAGGAGCATTCCCATAGTAGTGGAGTCTATACTGGCCACAAAAGATGGGCAAGGGAGGTCTCACACTCTTGCTTATAATGGGATGCTTAACAAGCTCATGGTCAAGTGTCCAGGTATTTTTTACCATATAGTGTAGCTAATATAATACAGAGTGACCATACACCAGGATGCCCAACCAGCCCAGTTCTCCCCTATTGGTGTGTCCAGTAAAGAAATGAGATTCAGCCTATAAAAGCTAGTATAGCACCGAAGTGAAGTCAGCATTTGAAGCTAGACAATGATAGAATATCAAACTGTGATGACACTCATCAGTCTGCCATGTTGGTGTCGTGATGTAAGAGAATAAAAACACTCATAATGATGCGTGGATCTCAGCTTCCATTTGCGTCCAGTCATTTAGCTTTATCTGTTAGCATTGGCATCAGCTAACCACCCAGTCGCCTCCAGACCTGCTGGCATTCTATGATTTCAGTCTGTGACTACAGATCAACTCTGGTTCTGTTATTTAATACAAATACAGAACCAGGCATGTTCATAAAACCCTAACAGCGTCCTACCTGTTCCGAGTATGATCACGTCAAATTCTGATGGGAGGTTGTCCGCAGCCATGTTGAAACTACAAATGTCACGTGACACAACAAATAGTGACGTAAAATCGCACCCTTAAAGCAAAATACTATTTACACTTTTCTCAGATATTCTTTAATTATATAAATAAATCGTAACATTTGCACGGAAAAAATTAAGTGTGACTTATAAAAAAAGTGTAATGAAAATTTAATTACCTAAAAAGTAATATTAATTAATAGTGGTTAGAATTTACAGTGATTATAAAATCACTGTATGTATATACACCGATCAGCCATAACATTAAAACCACCTCCTTGTTTCTACACACATTGTCCATTTTATCAGCTCCACTTACCATATAGAAGCACTTTGTAGTTCTACAATTACTGACTGTAGTCCATTGGTTTCTCTGCATGCTTTGTTCACCCCCTTTCATGCTGTTCTTCAATGCTCAGGACTCTCCCAGGACCACCACAGAGTAGGTATTATTTGGGTGGTGGGTCGTTCTCAGTACTGCAGTGACACTGACATGGTGGTGGTGTGTTAGTGTGTGTTGTGCTGGTATGAGTGGATCAGACACAGCAGCGCTGATGGAGTTTTTAAACACCTCACTGTCACTGCTGGACTGAGAATAGTCCCCCAACCAAAACTATCCAGCCAACAGCGCCCTGTGGGCAGCGTCCTGTGACCACTGATGAAGGTCAAGAAGATGACCAACTCAAACAGCAGCAATAGATGAGCGATCGTCTCTGACTTTACATCTACAAGGTGGACCAACTAGGTAGGAGTGTCTAATAGAGTGGACAGTGAGTGGACACTGTATTTAAAAACTCCATCAGCACTGCTGTGTCTGATCCACTCATACCAGCACAACACACACTAACACACCACCACCATGTCAGTGTCACTGCAGTGCTGAGAATGATCCACCGCCTAAATAATACCTACTCTGTGGTGGTCCCGTGGGGGTCCTGACCATCAAAGAACAGGGTGAAAGCAGGCTAAAAAAGTATGTAAACTAACAGATGGACTACAGTCAGTAATTGTAAAACTACAAAGTGCTTCTATATGGTAGGTGGAGCTGATAAAAAAAAGTAATATAGTGATATAATTTGATATAAATAATTATGTTTGAATTCAAAAAATATTAACGAGAATATACAATTAGGTGTGATAAAAATAATATAACATGAATTCATACTGATATAAATTCAAAAATACAGAAATTTAGAGTGATATATATTAAAAGAATAATTTGAGATAGGCATTAAGTGATAGATGTTCAGAGTAAAAACATTTAGATATAATTTATAAGTAAATAATAAAAAAGTTATTTATATTTATACATTATATTTATATATGTATCCAGTTATAACAATTCAAGTTTGTTACTATTTTAAGGTTATGTTGGTTATGGATTAAGAGCCCCCTATAGCCAGTGACTTCCTTACTTCTCGAGGGCTAACTTGATGGCAAGTATTTCCAGATTACCAGCATTATATTTTACTTTCTGAAGAGGAAACCTTAAAGAATAACTTCTCAAGGTTACCTTGTCTTTGGGCGAGTATGGCCTCTACTCCGGCCTCTGTTGAAGTGTCCACCTCAACTAGTGCGATGTTGTAGCTTGAGATAGGTGGAATCTTGATCAGAAGCAGACTAAAGACTAGACTAGAGAAGTCAGTGCAGAGCACCCTTGAGGAAGGAGGTAAGACAGCTACAGTGCTGAAGTTAAAAAAAACTCCAGTTTAAATGTGCAAATTCTGAGGGCTGAGACCAGTCTTTTACTGTCTGCACAACTATTTGTTTTCAAACCTAGTACACTTCCAAGAGGTAGATAAGTGGAAGACAGCTTTATCCATAACTGCTGGCCAATACTAGTACCGGGTCATGCCCTATAGTCTTGCCAGTGTGTGAGGGGTGAATGTGTTTTATGTTCATTTTATGTATTCACCTTACAACTTACAAAAAATAATAGTAATAAAAGTTTATATTAGTACAGATACACACAAACCTGTAATTATATCTTTACAGATATGTCACATTTTTACTTGCTGGTAAATGTTAACAATTTTAGTCAAAGAAAAAAAAATTGATAATTGATAAAACAGTTGATAAACCAGTTTGCAATAATAGAATTTAAATAAAAAGGCAATAATAATCTGCTTGTAGAAAAATGAATATAAAAGATTAACTGTGATTTTCCGAGTTTCTGAACTCCCGGGTTCGAGGCTCGGTGTTGCCACCGGTCGGCTGGGCGCCATCTGGCGGGCATAATTGGCAGTGCCTGCAGCAGATACTAATTGGCCACCGTATCTGCAGGGTGGGGACCGGACTATATGTGGGTGGGTGGGTCTGCATACGCTGTTTAAGGACCCTGATTAACAGAAGAGACGCTTGTGCAGGAAGCACAGACGAGAAGAGGAGGGCTGTACACGTGTAAAGAAGGTGTGGGCAGAGGCGTGCTCTCCTTGGATGCAAAATCTGGTGTCTGTCAGCAGCGGAAGACAAATTGGATGCGCTAAATCGGGAGGAACAATGGGGAGCAAAATGCATAAAAAAAGGATTAACTGTGATTTTAAAATAAATAAACTTAATACATACATATATAACACTTAAAAAAATAAATGTAACATTTTTGTTTTAATGTTAAAAGAGAGTCATTTATGTCCATTTTAGAGGTACACAATAATGTGTAATGTAATGTAGGGCAGTGGTAGCTCAGCAGTTAAAGTATATTAATTAATATAATCAGAAGATCACAATTATAAGTCGCTTGGATAAATGCCATCAACTATGAATATCTAACTGATTATCTCCCTCCACACTTAGCTGTTTTAGGGAAAATGTATCCAACTCATGCATACACCGATCAGCCATAACATTAAAACCACCTCCTTGATTCTACACACATTGTCCATTTTATCAGCTCCACTTACCATATAGAAGCACTTTGTAGTTCTACAATTACTGACTGTAGTCCATCTGTTTCTCTGCATACTTTTTTTAGCCTGCTTTCACCCTGTTCTTCAATGGTCAGGACCACCACAGGACCACCACAGGACCACCACAGAGCAGGTATTATTTGGGTGGTGGATCATTCTCAGCACTGCAGTGACAATGACATGGTGGTGGTGTGTTAGTGTGTGTTGTGCTGGTATGAGTGGATCAGACACAGAAACGCTGATGGAGTTTTTAAATACTGCGTCCACTCACTGTCCACTCTATTAGACACTCCTACCTAGTTGGTCCACTATGTAGATGTAAAGTCAGAGACAATCGCTCATCTATTACTGCTGTTTGAGTTGGTCATCTTCTAGACTTTCACCAGTGGTCACAGGACGCTGCCCACAGGGCGCTGTTGGCTGGATATATTTTTGATGGTGGAATATTCTCAGTCCAGCAGTGACAGTGAGGTGTTTAAAAACTCATACCAGCACAACACACACTAACACACCACCACCATGTCAGTGTCACTGCAGTGCTGAGAATGATCCACCACCCAAATAATACCTGCTCTGTAGTGGTCCTGGGAGAGTCCTGACCATTGAAGAACAGCATGAAAGGGGGCAAACAAAGCTTGCAGAGAAACAAAGTGCTTCTATATGGTAAGTGGAGCTAATAAAATGGACAGTGAGTGTAGAATCAAGGAGGTGGTTTTAATGTTATGGCTGATCAGTGTATGTAAAACGATACAGACAATTACAGATACTGTACCAGAAGACTTAAAATGTGTAACTAAAACAATTCATACACTACTCAAATGTGTTTTATCTTGTGAAACAGTCCAGATGCAGTGAAAAAAGTCCTTCAATTTAGAATATCTTTTAATTCTCGTGAGATCACTATCAGTGTCTTCCATATGGTTCTGCTACTTGCTTCACAGCTTCATCCAAATTTTTTTTAAACTGTCTCGCTTACATGAACATTATGAAGATTATTCTTTTTTATCTTTTCTGAACATTGTGGAGATTTGTTTGGTTTAGTTTCCTGCCAAACATGAAGGAAGCCTGAAAAGAAAAAGGCAGGAGAGTAACCTGTGGCCTTACATTGCAGTCTTTTTCATCAGTGCTTCTTTCTTGAGCTGAAATGCTGACGGTCGACATTTGATCTCTTTTCGTCTGCCTTTGTTAAAACCCGTGTCATCCAGTGCTTAAAACAACACAGACAAACAAGACAGATGGCTCGCAATGAGAGCATCCCTCTTGTTTCTTGCTCACCGTCTAATTCTCTCATATCTAACACACCAGGGATGATTTTAACAAGAGAGTCTGTCTTAGGGTTTGTGACGGAGGGGTGTTTTTATGTCACTGGCTCGTTCTCTGAGGAACGGGGCTTCTGTGCATACTGAAATGGTTTTGAAAGAAGTCTTCATCTTTCGCCATCGCTGTGTGTGTTCGGAAGCAGTTCTCTCTGGCTGGATTTAAAAGCAGCTTCAAGGCATCAAGCACTGAAATGTGTTGTGCTGGAATGAAGGTGGCTTGATTTTCATCTCTGCTTCTAAGAATGAACAGAGGTAGCACTCATTGATGGTTTCTGTTTGGAAAATATTTACATAATGCGCAAAAACCTTAATTTAATTTTAAAGTTTTGCGTAAGATAGTTTTCCGCTGGCACAGATGCTGGCATACTTTTTTTCTAGCTAGAAACTCAGCTGGTCCATCACTATAGATTCATACTGTAACGTAGCTCACCTGCTGAATTAATTTGGCAGTGAGTCTCTTCTATGTTGCATATTTAGCCGGCAGAGGGGGCACGGAGGCACAGAAGATAGATGTATCAGTTTCACCTGGGCCTCGCAAACAATAATTTGCTCCTGGTGGATATATTTTCCTTTATTTATCACAGTTTGTCCTTCTCAGTTTTGTCAGCTCCACTGTCTGACAAACCTGGTTTTCTGCTGGTGTCCGATGCCAGCATGCATTTTACATTTTTAGCATTTAGCAGACGCCTTTATCCGGGTGCTCCGGTTTCCTCCCACAGTCCAAAGACATGCAAGTGAGGTGAATTGGAGACACTAAATTGTCCATGACTGTGTTCGATATACCCTTGTGAATGGATGAACCTTGTATATAGACATGTACAATGCAATAAAATGCTTTTTTCCAGCTTGTTGGGAAGCTGGGGTCAGAGTGCAGGGTCAGCCATTGTACTACTTGCTCAAGGGCCCAACAGTGCATGCATAGCAGAGCCTGGATTTGAACCGACCATCTTCCAATCAATAGCCCAAATCACTGTGCCTTACCACTTCCACTACCACTGTCCCACTGTATAGTTCTACCTTGATTCATACTGTAACGTAGCTCACCTGCTGAATGAATCTGGCAGTGAGTCTCTTCTATATTGCTATTTTAGCCGGCAGAGGGGGCACGGAGGCGCAGATGATTGATGTGTCAGTTTCACCTGGGCCTCATGAACAATAATTTGCTCCAGGTGGATGTTCCTCTACTTATCACAGTGTCTCCCTCTCAGTTTTGTCAGCTCCACTGTCTGACAAACCTGCTTTTCTCTGAAACTGTGGTGCAGGGCTGCTTGGTCGAGTCCGGTTTTCTGCTGGTGTCCGATGCCAGGATGCATTTTACATTTTTAACATTTAGCAGACGCCTTTATCCAAAAAGGTTTACAGTACTGTGACAGTATACAGTCTGAGCAATTGAGGGATAAGGGCCTTGCTCAAGGGCCCAACAGCAACAACCTGGCAGTGGTGGGGCTTCAACCAGCAACCATCTGATTACTAGTCCAGTACCCTAACCCAGCAGTCCCCAACCTTTTTATGCACCACGGACCGGCTTCATATAAGATATAATTTCACGGACCGGAAGGTGGGGGGATTTAAAATAGAATAACTATAGAATGGAAAATCAGTGTGAATCCTGAGCTTTTTTTGCTGCAATGTGATGCTGATCCCACCTAATGGTGATTGGAGACAATAACACCCGAAGAGTATTGGACAAATAAAAGCGGTAAAACACGCTAGCACACCAAAGCTGGGTTTTCGAATACATCATATCGAAACTCAGCTCTGCCACCCTGTTGGCTGTTGTTCATAGGGTTAAGGGCAAGCCAGATCATGGGTCCTCATAACTGGTTCAATTCCGACACCTGCTGGCTGATTGATGGCACCTGCACAGGGCTGAGGAATAATGCTGATCAGGGTGTGGCTCTCCGTGCACAGTGCTGATCGGTATATATGAACTCGACTCGTGCAGGTGAAAAATGCAGTCTGTCCTGAGCATGTGTCGGAGGGGGCGTGTGTCAGTTGAAAAAATAAATAAATAAATGAATAAATGACCCACGGACCAGTACCGGCCCGCGGCCCAGTGGTTGGGGACCACTGCCCTAACCGCTAGGCTACAACTGCCTACTGTATGCATGCTGTATCTTTCTGGGAACTCAGAACCGCCCTAGGAGAGGGGATTGCCCTAGAGGTGTGACATCTGTTTTCTGGAGCAGATTTCACATGTAAATACAGTTGGTGGGGTCGAGGTGCCATTCATGCATTGCCAGAACTAGCAGGTTTGTTGTCTTTCCTTTTCTTGTCACAGACAGCTGGAGCAGCCTGTCATATTATGACAACCGGTTCTCAGTTCTGTGCTTTCCCTTTTTGACCCACTTTCTCCTTTGTGGGCTCCAGATGTTTTTGTGTCTTTGTTGTTTTAATTAATTTGTCCACCTCATTTACTTGTTATTGTTCCCCTTTATGTTAGTAGCTTTCTAGCGAAAGTATTGTTGTACCTTATATATATATCTTTTTTTCTCCAATTTTCCTCCCAATCTAGTTCTTTCCAATTACTCTGACACGTGTGCAGTAACTGACCACTTCTTTTCACCTGCACAGGACAGGTTCATATGAAGACTCACATGGTGCACAAAGAGTCACTCATAGATCTTCATTACCCCCATCTCATTGTCCAGGCACCATCAACCAGACAGCAGACATCATAGTTGCAGCAGCTGAGGAATCCCTACGGCCCTCCCTCCCTCAGACAAGCCAGTCATTGCCTGTGTAGGCACCCGGCTGGCTGTTAGCAGAGCTGAGATTCAAACACGCAAGCTCAAAATTACAGCACTGGAGGGCTAGCATGTTTTACCGTGTTTTACCGCTGCACCACCTGTATATGCCTGTACAGTTTTAGCCTTTATTTGTCATATATACATATACAGTATACATGTACACTGATCAGCCATAACATTAAAACCACCTCCTTGTTTCTACACTCACTGTCCATTTTATCAGCTCCACTTACCATATAGAAGCACTTTGTAGTTCTACAATTACTGACTGTAGTCCATCTGTTTCTCTGCATGCTTTGTTAGCCCGCTTTCATGCTGTTCTTCAATAGTCAGGACCCCCACAGGACCACCACAGAGCAGGTATTATTTAGGTGGTGGATGATTCTCAGTACTGCAGTGACACTGACATGGTGGTGGTGTGTTAGTGTGTGTTGTGCTGGTATGAGTGGATCAGACACAGTGGCGCTGCTGGAGTTTTTAAATACCAAGTCCACTCACTGTCCACACTTTTAGACAATCCTACCTAGTTGGTCCACCTTGTAGATGTAAAGTCAGAGACGATCACTCATCTATTGCTGCTGTTTGAGTTGGTCATCTTCTAGACCTTCATCAGTGGTCACAGGACGCTGCCCACAGGGCGCTGTTGGCTGGATATTTTTGGTTGGTGGACTATTTTCAGTCCAGCAGTGACAGTGAGCAAGGACGGATTAAGGATAGTCTGGGCCCCTGGGCAATTGTATTGTATCAATTCATCTGCCAGGCTCATGTTCAGATCTGAAGGATATGCTGCAGCGAGTGAGTTAGCCTTTAAAGTGAGCTCACTGTTGGACATATTGTCAGGCATGAAAAGAACATCAAATAGCTCAGTTAAGTGTGTGTATGCATTCAAACTGCTTGAAATTGCTTGTCTTAAATTTAAATAATTGCTAAATTGCTAAATTAATTTGTGTCTCTGCGCTTAAGAGAAATTGAACATAATCATTTTGAAACAATACAAATTCAGAAACATTAAGTAAGGGCCTGAATCGCATATTTGCAACAAAACGTCTGTTATGAAATATGGTAGCTTGCCTGGCAATTTGTAGGTCCCTAGAAAGTCAAGGAGCCATGGTAAACGACTTCTTTGGAAGTCAAGGGCCCCATAGCAGGGGCCCTCGTGATCAAGGGCCCTCTAATGGTATGCCCTGCTCTTCTCTAGGGCCCCCTGGTAGGGGCTCTCATAACCAGGGCCCTCTAAAAATATGCCCCCCTCTTTCCTAGGACCCCTAATAGCCAGAAGTCGAAGTCAGAGCAGTGCCACAACGCCTCATCCATTTTCATAAGGGGCCCAAAAGCATGGCTAGGGCCCCCAAAAGCATGGCTAGGGCCCAAAAGCATGGCTAGGGCCCCCAAGAGGCCCTGGGGTCAAAGTCCCTAATAGTCAGAGGATCCTTAAAATGGAGGGCCCTCGGAAATAAAAATATATTGTATCATAAATGTTGATAGGCATCGCAAAATGTTTTGGGCCAGGGCCCCCCCGGGGCCCCCTGACCTCAAGGGCCCCTGGGCGCTGGCCCCACTGGCCCGGTCAGTAATCCAGCCATGACAGTGAGGTGTTCAAAAACTCCATCAGCGCTGCTGTGTCTTATCCACTCATACCAGCACAACACACACTAACACACCACCACCATGTCAGTGTCACTGCAGTACTGAGAATGACCCACCACCCAAATAATACCTGCTCTGTAGTGGTCCTGTGGGGATCCTGACCAATTGAAGAACAGCATGAGAGGGGGCTAACAAAGCATGCAGAGAAACAGATGACTACAGATGACTACAGTCAGTAATTGTAGAACTACAAAGTGCTTCTATATGGTAAGTGGAGCTGATAAAATGGACAGTGTGTGTAGAAACAAGGAGGTGGTTTTAATGTTATGGCTGATCGGTGTACATGTGTATAGTACAATGAAATTCTTTCTCCCAGCTTGTTTGGAATCTGGGGTCAGAGTTCAGGGTCAGCCATTGTTCTACTTGCTCAAGGGCCAAACAGTGGATGCATAGCAGAGCCTGGATTTAAACTGACAATCTTCTAATCATTAGCCTAAAGCACTATGCTTTACCACTTCCACTACCACTGCCCCACTGTATAGTTCTACCTTGATTAAACATTTGCCCTTGGAATCTATTTCATGCTTGCAGTTTTCATTTCTGCTCTGTCCCTTTTCTGGCCACTTTCTCCATTGCAGGATGCAGATATTTAGTGTTTTTATTTATTACTTTCTTTGTTTCTGTTATTTTGGACACCACTTTTGTTTTCCTTTATGCCACAGTTTTGTTCTACCTTGGTTAATCAACCTGCAAATTGGGTTTATTTTCAATTCTTGCAAGTGCCGGGCTTCTATCTGGCACCTCAGCTGCAAGGCGTGACCCGCCCCGTTACGTGAACAAATGATTTATGATGAATTTAAAAATATTGCTTGCACTTAACTGAAACTTTAAGGTGGAATTCAAGGAGACTCCACAGCTCATTTCATTTCTCAATCAAGTCTCGATTCTGAAGATGACCATCTTTGGCAAAGAGGGGTGAGCGGCGACAGAGCAATGCAGAATGACACCATCTGTCAGGGGCCTCATAAACACTCCAAATGAAACATCCATGAGGACATTACAGTGTTATAAATCTCCCCATAAACGTAAATTAAATCTGAGATTAGTTATCAAAGCGTAACTGTGCTTAAACATGCCGACCACTCACAGAGCCAGGGTCAGTAAATTTATATCAACAGTCATAAACACATTTACTGAGCCCTCAGTCAACCCAGGTTGCACAGAATTGCTTGCATGGCTTGATGTTATTATCAATAACAGATGACGTTTTATTTCATAGACTTGTATGATTAGGACGTATTCAGACGAGTCAGGTCACCTTGAGAGACGGCTAGGCTGTTTGTAAAAGTGAAGCATAAAATACAGCCATCTTCCATGTAACACTAACCATTATCATAAGACTCTATTTTTATTAGACACTTAATATCAGGAATATGTGATAATCCTTAATAATCTTAAATTCTAAATATCTGGAATAAAAAAAAAACTGCTAAGAATTTATAGACTCTGAAATCTTACATTTATTTATGGTCTTTGAACATCTGATTTCGAACCCATGTGCATTCATATGGATTTGGTCCTTCTCTTTTTCACTGTAGCAGTCACCACTCATTCCAAAAGGCTTTTTTTCTATTTTTAATGCATTTTCTTCCTTTTTCTCCTGGTTTAGCGTAGTCAATTTGTCTTCCACATCACACACCCTGACTAACACACACCCCCTCTGACACGTGTGCAGTAGTTGACTGCATCTTTTCACCTGCTTGATGCGAGTTCATATGAGGCTCAGTTTCACACGTGGAGAGTCGCATTTGATGCAGGTGCCATTGATCAGCCAGCAGATCTCATAATTGTATCGGTTATGAGAAATCCCCTCCAGCACTGACCCTACGAACGAGACAGCCGGTGGCAAAGGCATGTAGGCATAGGCATGTAGGCACCCAGCCTGCCGGTAGCAGAGCTGAGATTTGAACTCATGAGTTCGAGATGTCAGCTCTAGTGTGCGAGCGTGTTTTGGTGTGCAAGCGTGTTTCCAGAACCATTCTTTTTAAACACAGAAATGGCTTTCAGTTTAAAACCTATGTACTTTATTTTATAACAGGAAATGTGTTATTAGTTACAAAGCACAATAAATTGCAGAAACATAACAGGGACATTTATAAGCACAACATTATGTTATTCTGTGGCTTTAAGATTTTACTAGCTCAAATGACTAAAAATAACTATTATTACCCTTCCAACAAATTTTACAATTTAAACTTTGGAAGCCAAGTATAGCATACTACTGCAATTCATCTGTCAGAAAGCCAGATAGTCCATTAGCAGTGCACTATACACATCTGCAATCAAGTTATACAGCTATGGACCATATCTAGGAAAAATTGACTGAGGCTACTTAAACAGGACAGAAATGTGATCAACTGACTGGTCGGAAATTCAATGACTGTCATTAAAAAGTCACTGAAGTTTGATGTATGACACATTCTGCTGTATGTGTATAGATTGCTTGGCTCGATGTATAGCACACAGCAAGACGGTCCTGGGTTCGATTCCCAGATGTAGCGGTCCAGGTCCTTTCTGTGTGGGGTTTGCAAGTTCTCCTCGTGTCTGTGTGGGTTTTCTCTGGGAGCTATGGTTTCCTTCCACAGTCCAAAGACATGCAGTCATGAAGATTGTCTGTGACTGTGTTTGACATTAAACTTGTGAACTGATGAATCTTGTGTAACCAGTAACTTGGAATATAACCAAAGTGTGTGAAACATGACGTTAAAATAAAATCCTAATAAAAATAATTAAATAAATAAATAAAATAACCTAACCTACAAAGTATGAGAAGTGTCCACATTCATTGACTTTGATTTCATTGCAGTCAACTTCCTTTTAATTTGTTAATATATCTCCATTCCTGCATTTCAGGCCTGCAACACATTCCAAAAAAAGTTGGGACGGGGGCAATTTAGGGCTAGTAATGCGGAAAACAATTAATAATTATATGATTTCAAAGAGATAATATCAACAGGTGATTGTATGGTTTGGTACAAAAACAGCATCAATGAAGTGTCTTTAAGGAGCAAAAATTGGCAGATAATCTCCATTTTGTCAAAATATGCATGAGAAAAATATAACAATGTTAAAACTTTGGTGGGATTTGCATATTTCTCCATCTAATGTGCATGTAATATTATAAAACGATTACAGGAATGTGGGGGAATTTTAAAGAGTAAAGGGCAGGAGCGCAAGCCTAAGCTAAACACTTGTCATCTCCAAAAACCGTCAATCATCAATAGCTGATATAACCACATGGGTGAGGGATTACATTGGCAAACCTTTGTCAAGCACTACAATACAGAGTTGGGCGGCACGGTGGCTCAGTGGATAGCACTGTCACCTCACAGCAAGAAGGTCCTGGGTGGTCTGAGTTCTTTCTGTCTGGAATTTGCATGTTCTCCCCATGTCTGCATGGTTTTCCCCCGGGAGCTCCAGTTTCTTCCCACAATCCAAAGACATGATGTCAGGTTAACTGGAGATACAAAATTGTCCATGACTGTGTTTGACATTAAAACTGATGAACCTTGTGTAATGAAGAACTACCGTTCCTGTCATGCATGTAACCACAGTGTGTAAAACATGATGTTAAAATCCTAATAAATAAATAAACAAAAGCCAGGGTCTGTCATGGTATGGGGCTGTGTCAGTGCCCTTGGCAAAGGTAATTTACACTTCTGTGATAGCATTAATGCAGAAAAGTACATTGAGATCTTATGCTGCCTTCAAGACGTCATCTTTTCCAGGAACGTGTATGAAGTTTTCAACACGACACTGCTGCACACATTACAAGTGTCTGTGGAGGAAGAGGAGGCAGGTACTGGATTGACCTGCCTGCAATTCTGACCTGTCCCTAATAGAGAATGTGTGGAGAATTTTAAAATGAAAAAAGGAACAACAACAATTGTGTGTGAAATTAATGTTATAAAAAATTAAAGTAAATGTAAGAAACTGCATTTTTTTTAAATGTACATTTTTCATATAGGGTTGAATTAGATGAAACTATTTTTATTTAGCATGTTCTTAGAATTGTAAATTTTTTGCATCCTTATTTGTATAATAATCTGTTAAAATAATTATTTGAAATAAAAAATTTTATAAATGTCTTATAATAATGGGTTAGTTTTTTAAGCTGATTCTGACTGATGAAAAGTGCTGCACCAACAGTCTCTGTCACTCTCTTTCAAGTCACCTCTGATTTGGCAGCCGTTGCAATAAGACAGTTATTAAATCATCTTCAGCAGCATTCTCAGAGAAATTAAATACACAGAACAACAAGCTTGTCCATTTCTTAAGTAGCATTAAAGGTTAAAATATTATTATTAATTAAAAGTCCAGCAGTATTTTTGGCATGTCTTACAGCTCAAATAAAATGCTTGACCGTCGATGCTTGGATCTTGTATTCAGAGTGTAAATTTGCAAGGAAAACATTGTCATAAATGTTATAACCGTCATAAATATTTATCAAGAGTGGCAGCATAATTAGAAAAAAATCAATGACAATCAGCAGCAATTTATTATTTGTATTGATCTGTGTACATATTAACACACATTAATGAAGAAACATTTCATTACATCATGGTGAGATGGTGACCCTTGCTTGGCCCCACTGTAATATTTTACAGTTCAATAACATCAAGCATTAGTTCAGCAGTAAGTTTTCCAAATTACCTTGTCAAAAAAGTAAAAAAATTCTATGTTTAAAAAAAAAGTTAACACATCATCTAGGGAACACAATTCAAATTCAAAAGTTTTTTTTCTACAGTAAATGTGGCTACTTTTATTGAATATTATTTATTTACTGAATTTAACATCAGCACGGTAGCGCAGTGTTTAGCGTTGTTGTCTCACAGCATCCTTTTTGTGTGGAATTTGCATGTTCTCCCTGTGTCCTCCAGAAGCTCAAGTCTGAAGACATGCAATCAGGCCAAATGGAGCTACTAAAAATTGCCCAAAGTGTAAGTGTATGTGTGAATGTGTCTGTGTGTGTCTGTCCTGTGATGGACTAGTGGCCTCTCTGGGGTGTTTCCTACCTTTCACCCAATGAATCAGACCCACCGTGACCCTGACCAGGATAAAGCAGTGATAAAATGAATGAATGAATGAATTTAACATACTAGGAAAAATTAAGCAAATATTAAACGGTCTGTAACTTTTTCATATACAGTGTATCACAAAAGTGAGTACACCCCTCACATTTCTGCAAATATTTTATTATATCTTTTCATGGGACAACACTATAGACATGAAACTTGGATATAACTTAGAGTAGTCAGTGTACAACTTGTATAGCAGTGTAGATTTACTGTCTTCTGAAAATAACTCAACACACAGCCATTAATGTCTAAATAGCTGGCAACATAAGTGAGTACACCCCACAGTGAACATGTCCAAATTGTGCCCAAAGTGTCAATATTTTGTGTGACCACCATTATTATCCAGCACTGCCTTAACCCTCCTGGGCATGGAATTCACCAGAGCTGCACAGGTTGCTACTGGAATCCTCTTCCACTCCTCCATGATGACATCACGGAGCTGGTGGATGTTAGACACCTTGAACTCCTCCACCTTCCACTTGAGGATGCGCCACAGGTGCTCAATTGGGTTTAGTCCATCACCTTTACCTTCAGCTTCCTCAGCAAGGCAGTTGTCATCTTGGAGGTTGTGTTTGGGGTCGTTATCCTGTTGGAAAACTGCCATGAGGCCCAGTTTTCGAAGGGAGGGGATCATGCTCTGTTTCAGAATGTCACAGTACATGTTGGAATTCATGTTTCCCTCAATGAACTGCAGCTCCCCAGTGCCAGCAACACTCATGCAGCCCAAGACCATGATGCTACCACCACCATGCTTGACTGTAGGCAAGATACAGTTGTCTTGGTACTTCTCACCAGGGTGCCGCCACACATGCTGGACACCATCTGAGCCAAACAAGTTTATCTTGGTCTCGTCAGACCACAGGGCATTCCAGTAATCCATGTTCTTGGACTGCTTGTCTTCAGCAAACTGTTTGCGGGCTTTCTTGTGCGTCAGCTTCCTTCTGGGATGACGACCATGCAGACTGAGTTGATGCAGTGTGCGGCGTATGGTCTGAGCACTGACAGGCTGACCTCCCACGTCTTCAACCTCTGCAGCAATGCTGGCAGCACTCATGTGTCTATTTTTTAAAGCCAACCTCTGGATATGACGCCGAACACGTGGACTCAACTTCTTTGGTCGACCCTGGCGAAGCCTGTTCCGAGTGGAACCTGTCCTGGAAAACCGCTGTATGACCTTGGCCACCATGCTGTAGCTCAGTTTCAGGGTGTTAGCAATCTTCTTATAGCCCAGGCCATCTTTGTGGAGAGCAACAATTCTATTTCTTACATCCTCAGAGAGTTCTTTGCCATGAGGTGCCATGTTGAATATCCAGTGGCCAGTATGAGAGAATTGTACCCAAAACACCAAATTTAACAGCCCTGCTCCCCATTTACACCTGGGACCTTGACACATGACACCAGGGAGGGACAACGACACATTTGGGCACAATTTGGACATGTTCACTGTGGGGTGTACTCACTTATGTTGCCAGCTATTTAGACATTAATGGCTGTGTGTTGAGTTATTTTCAGAAGACAGTAAATCTACGCTGCTATACAAGCTGTACACTGACTACTCTAAGTTATATCCAAGTTTCATGTCTATAGTGTTGTCCCATGAAAAGATATAATGAAATATTTGCAGAAATGTGAGGGGTGTACTCACTTTTGTGATACACTGTATGTTGCTAATGAACAGTAATTGAGTAATAATTACTGTGATATGATTTGTTATCTTGTTTTTACTTGTTTTTACTTTTCAAATCAACAAAACATGGAATCTGTCTATTTTACTGCATTAAACTGTATATATTTTATATTTTATATACTCAAGTTGGCGGAGAAAAAAAAAAAAGAAAAAAAATCTTTAATTTAAATGAACTAAAACACAGTTATAAAACAATTCTGTACAGGAAAGAGAGTTTATTTTAATGGACAGCATTTATCAAATTAATATGAGGTCAAAGGTTTACATACACCTGGACTTTGTGCCATATGTAACATTTGGGAATCCCTGGCCAAATTACATATTTTGAATGTGACTCTACACGTACAAAAGTGCACCACCACTTTTATGATAGCCTGTATATGTATATTTGTATACACCAATGAGGCATAACATTATGACCACCTTCCTAATATGCTTCCAACGCATAAACTTTGAGAATAAAATGTTCACTTGCTGCCTAATACTGTATATCCCACCCACTAACAGGTGCCGTGATGAAGAGATGATCAGTGTTCTTCACTTCACCTGTAAGTAGTCATAATGTTATGCCTGGTTGGTGTAGTTAGTTATAGTTAGTCTTATTTCCTATGTGTTGAGACTTTAGGGACACCCTGTATGTATACATGTATATATGTATATATAGTCTTCCCTGCTTTGTAGGCATCAATTACTTTCATTTTCAGATCATTATTCAGCTGCTTAGAAGAGCCCATGGTTGTTAGTTAAGTCAAGTCAAATTTACTTGTATAGCACTTTTTACAAAGGACATTGTCTCAAAGCAACTTTACAGCATCCGGGACAGGCAAACCAAAAACTCCTGTTAAGCAAGCCGAGGGCGACAGTGGCAAGGAAAAACTCCCTTAAAATTACAGGAAGAAACCTTGAGAGGAACCAGACTCAACAGGGACTCATCTTCCTTTGGTGGCCTGGAGAATAATTTGAATGAATTGGGATTACACAGATCATACATGCACAAAAATAATCTAAACTAAAAGTTTAAACTAGTGAAAAGAATAAACAGGCAATTAGAGTTCTTCATTATTCAGTCTAGTCTGTGATAACGTCAGTAGTGAGTTCTGGTCATTTATGAGGTTCGATGAATTTGTTAATAGACTTTGGTGAGTTAGGATTGTTACTTTAAGACTTTTAGCAAATATAGATCCCAGTATCCGCTATACAAATACATATGTGAAAATAAAACAAGTCTTCTGAGAATGTACTTTCAGCACCAGTAACTAGAAGGTTCTCATTCACTTACTTTCTTAACTGCTTATCCAATTAGGAGGAAACCCACACAGACACGGGGAAAACATGCAAACTCTGCACAGAAAGGACCCGGACCACCCCGCCTGGAGACAGCCACCGTGCCGCCCACTAGAAGGTCCTGAGTTTAAATTAATTAATGATATAAATATATAAATATATAGAAAGCTAGTGTATGCCCCTGGACAAAACCTTTAACCCCTACCTGCTCCTGGGATCCCTGAGGCCAAGTACCTAAGAAAGTCAGAATATGCACACAATCATTTAGTTGTTCTGTACAGCGTGCATCATATGAATAATGAGAATAATATTAAATTAAAATTTATTTATGCACACTCAATTGACACAACACACAGGACACGTTCTGCATGATGAGAAATGATGATGTATAACAAATACATGCATCAAAGACCCTGCATATTCATGAAGTAAGAGTGTAAATGCATAGGGTGGTGCTAGAGGGATGGGTGGAGAAGTCAGTGCATATGTTTTCCATGGTAATGCTAATCAAATAGAAGACGACCATCGGACCAGGTGCAATTGAAAACTCAGGTAAAAAATGTGTTTAATTTTCCAAATTGCCAACTAGCTTTTTTAATTTCAGCAGATCCTCAGCAGAAATTTGCATGACATTTAGGCACTCATTACAATATTAATCTTCCCTGAGAAGTTGCTGTAGCTCAAAGGTTAAGCGTGAATCTTGTATTAATTTAATGGCAACTTTTCTGACCCCGTGTAGAGATTCTCATTTGGGAGGTGCTCATTTGCTTGACTAAGTGCTCTACACATTTGCACTAGAGACGTAGCACCTTAGAATTATGTATGAACACCTAAGAAAGAAAGTACTGGTTAATAAGATATTATTAATACTTTAATATTTTATGTTAATCGTAATCAGAAACTATTTACCAAATGTGCTGACACATTCAACATACATTACAAAAAGTATGTGAACACCCCTTTTTTAAGCATACAAGCATTTAATCTACACAGACACTGAGAATAGGTTGTAGTGACCTTACTGACCTTTAACGTATTGCTTTACTTAAGTGCTTCTTCCCAAAAAAGTCGATTTATAAACGTTCTGTCCAGCTAGAGCTTCTATGGTCAGCTTTTAGAGCTGATAGCCTATGGTTGTGATGGTATTTAAATCAAGCTTACACAAATCTTGTCAATTGCATCAAAATCTGGTCAACTGCATCAAGTACTACTAAGTTACAAACTATCTCTGAAAATAAAGTCCGAAAAGGAACTGTTTATTTAAAGATTTATGATAGGGTTTATTTTCTAAGCAATCACACAACAGTGTAATATTATTAGTATTAAAGTAGGAATAGCTGTTTATAAACATTATGCATTTTTTTTAGCTGGGTTTTATTTAAAGACCACTGATATTAAAATTTGCAATTGTATTTTTGGTGCAGCAGGTGACACTGACCAAAATAAAGTGGTATGTTGGAGATGCAAGATAGAAATCAGGACATAATGAATTTTTTTTTTTCAATCACCATATTTTTCACTTCTTTTGTATTTAAAGAGATTTTGGTATTATTATTAATATTTTATAACAGTAATTATAATGATTTTTATTATACTAATATAATAACACAATAATACATATAACAATAATATATACTAATGTGTTACTATATTAGTATTATAATAATAAATTAAACATGTAGAATTTAAATCATTTTATTATTATAATTGATGTTGTTATACTAATATAATAACACATTAATAAATATAACAATAATATATACAATACATATAATAAGTGCCATGATAATAATAATAAATTAAACATGTAGATTTTAAATCATTTTATTATTAGTATTGATGTTGTTATTATACTAATATAATAACACATTAATAAATATAACAATAATATATACAATACATATAATAAATGTGATGATAATAATAATAATATATTAAAAATGTAGATTTTAAATCATTTTATTATTATTATTATTATAATTATTATAATTATTATTATTGCTGTTTTTGTTATACTAATATAATAACACAATATTAAATATAGCAATAATACATATATTAAATGTGATGATAATGATAGAGGTGTCTGAGGCCATACGATAGATTTCAGCCCGGGGTGAGTTACTGCGTCACCGGACCCACTACAACCCTGACCAGGATAAAAGAGTGTTAAAAATCAGTTAGGTTAATGCAGTTTTGAACTCCATGTGTTGTATTAGGTTTGTGATGCTACCATGCCTAATATTTTTTATCACCTACAATTATGGTACTCAGTGTTAGTCAGTATGTTACTCAGTATTTTAGTTAGTAAAGACATATAAATATATATGTAAATGTCATATAATAAAGTATTTATTTATTTATTTTAAGGAAACAATTAGTAATCAATTAATTAATTTGTACAGAAATAAAAAAAATTTATTAACTGTTAATTTCCACCTTAAACAATACAGATATTAATATAACGTATTCATAATCAGTGGAAAGATTTTTAATAATGAAAAGATTGCATTTAAAACTGAGATTTTATGAACTTTATAATGATGAATGAGCAGTTATTCATGTCCATGAGTTAAACAGGCAAATGTTTGCTTAGCCTTCTACAATTAATAATTTAGTTTGTAAAATGTCAATGTAACAAGTAGGTAAATATCATCTGTTAAAAGCTTGCATCTCCCTTTGTTTGAATCTCCCCTTCTAAATATAGACATCACATTGTTTTCTGGCATATTTGTTCTGAATTCGACAGATTAGTTATTTTTTTTAGTCTATAACTATGGGTATATTAAAATGGTTTTTAGTAATAATCCTAGTAGACCTGTGCAGAAGGTCTTAATAAACCTGACACCTAGTGCTACTAGGTGGAGGGAATATTAAAGGACCTGGCTTTAAACAGCTTTTAAATCATGATAAGGGAGCCCACAGAGACTGCAACTACACAGGAAGATGACAAACATTTGCTTGCAATGACTGAGCATTTGGTGGATTCACCTTTTATAAAATCATGGTTCCTTCACGTGCTTATTCTAAAGGTTTCAAAATAGTGTTAACATTGGCTAAGTAACTTGATTCCATTTTGTAAAGCTTGTGTTTGATGCCTATAATAAAAATGAGAAAAAAGGACCATCCACACAAGGAGCAAAAGCCAATGTTTGGGGTGCATCAGTGCCCACAGCATGTGACTTGCATTTATATAAAGGCTCTACTAATGCAGAGGAATTTATTGGGATTTTACAAATGTTTAACAAATGAGATAAATCTTGGCCATGTCTTTTCTCAGAAAGTCAATTGTTATTTTAGCTAGACAATACCTGGCCTTATTCTGCACTGCTTCCTAGACTTCCTGTGTGTGCTAGACTGACCTGAAATGTGTGACCCATCATAAAGAGAAGAAGCAGACAACTGAGACCATAAACTATAAAGCAGCTCTAAGTCTTGTATCAAGCAATTTGATTTTCATTATTGCTTTATTGTGTTCAAGGTTGCAGCAGGTCTGGTTCCACTGGGAAACACTGGGAACAAGGCATGATGACTACTCTGGACATGGTGCTAATCAATCTCAGGGCTTTGACCATCTCCCTCCTCAGACATAGCCAATCATATCTGTGTAGACGCCTGGCACAGCTGAGATTTGAACATGAATGGCTGCACTACTCAAGTACCTGAGCAAAAATTCCACTTAATAAACTGCAAACACAAACGATTAAAAAGTGTAATTAATAGGAAAGATGATGTAACACAGTGAAAAACATTCCAGTGTGTTGCAGGCATTGAATTCTACATTTGCTTACATAAGGCCAGTGATAGCTCAGTGGTTAAGGTACTGGACTAGTAAACAGAAGGTTGCCGGTTCAAGACCTGCCACCACCAAGTTGTCACTGTTGGGTCCCTGAGCAAGGCCCTTAACCCTCAGTTGCTCATTGCGTGTAAGTCGCTTTGGATAAAAGCGTCTGCTAAATGCTGTAAATGTAAATAAACAAAATACAATGAAGTTGGTCAGTAAAAATCTTTGTTTTTTTAACTTGTAACAGAATTAACCATTTTTATTATTAAATTGTTATTATTATTTATGCATTTTACTTCATGTCCCAGCCTTTTAAAGCACTTTTGTACATTTAACATAATTCCACAGTAAGATCACAATTTTACCAATGTGGTGGTGGTGGTGGTGGTGGTGGTGGTTGTAGTGTATTTGTGTGGGGATATGTCGTTGCCTCTGGGCCTGGATGACCGTGAATTTTGCTCTTTACCAGAAATTTCTAAAGGATAATGTTCAATCATCTGTCTGGGAGCTCAAGTACAATTTGATCTTGCAACAGGACAACAGTTCAAAGCACAAGACCAAGTCCATCTCTGTATGTCTTAAATGAAAGAAATCTAAGTCCAGGAAAAAGACTTAAACTTGATTGAGATACTGTGGCAGGATCTTAAACAGGCACTTCATACTTAAAATCCATAATGGTGGCTGAATTAAAGCAAATCTTTATGGATGAAGTAAATGTGTATCTGAAACCACATGGTGTGACACACACACATAAACACACACAAACATAAAATTTTATATTACATACATTTTTTAAACAAAGAATTATTTCACATGACCAGTATCACATAAATAATTGTGTTAATTGTGTTGGGTTAGCATATTTTATGAAATGATCATCATAAACTCTTTAAGTAATGTCTAAAAATCACATAGATTCTAACAAAAAACATTTGTATCACATTTGTGTACGTAGTTAAAGACAACACCTCTCATCTAACTTAACACAACCACTTAAACGGTTATAAAAACAAAAGTTAAACAAGTTTTTATCTAGGATGCACATTTTGATAAAACAGATATAGCAGAATGTAGTATGTAGTAATAAGAATAATAGGAATAATAATAATAAGAAAAATTAGTCAGTTAGCTGAATAAATACAAAACGGTGTTGTTTGTTAAACAGCCTTTATTTCATCCCTAGCTTATCAAGATATAAGTGGAACAGATAACCACAGTATGCGGCCAGTGATAGCTCAGTGGTTAAGGTCCTGGACTAGTAAACAGAAGGTTGCCGGTTCAAGCCCCGCCACCACCAAGTTGCCACTGTTGGGTCCCTGAGCAAGGCCCTTAACCCTCAATTGCTCATTGTGTAAGTCGCTTTGGATAAAAGCGTCTGCCAAATGCTGAAAATGTGAATGTATGCTGCAATATGATAAGCCAATAATTTAACACAAGTGAATTGGTATTTATTTAAAGATGAATGGTCCCTAATTTTGTTCAAAGTTCCAACACTGTATACGTTTCATTTCCTTTTCATCAACCGCTTCATCCTAGTCAGGGTCGTTTCACCTGATAACATTTGGCGCAAGGCAGGTAGACCCTAGACGGGGCATCAATCCACCTCATGGCATCACCCACCCTCACACACATAGCCAATCATGTCTGTATAGATGATAGCACTGCTGAGATTTAAACCTGGCTCTTAGCAGTGGTGGGCTAGCATAATAGACCCTTGTGTCATGATAGGACCCCTGTGTGTAATGTTGGCACCAATAACCTATTGTTACACAACATTTACCTTTTTACAATGTCACAAATGTAATAAATCCATGTTAGTGGCAACATAATAAGTATGATATGTAATACATGTAACAGCATAGTTACAAATCATATTCTGAATTGGCTTATAACTACAGGGGTTGGACAAAATAACTGAAACACCTGTCATTTTAGTGTGGTAGGATTCATGGCTAAATTGGACCAGTCTGGTGGCCAATCTTCATTAATTGCACATTGCACCAGTAAGAGCAGAGTGTGAAGGTTCAATTAGGAACCTAGGTTTGTTAAGAAGGACAAACCACATCCAACAGGATTAACTGTGGACGCAAGAGGAAGCTGTCTGAAAGGGATGTTCGGGTGCTAACCCGGATTGTATCCAAAAAACATAAAACCACGGCTGCCCAAATCACGGCAGAATTAAATGTGCACCTCAACTCTCCTGTTTCCACCAGAACTGTCCGTCGGGAGCTCCACAGGGTCAATATACACGGCCGGGCTGCTATAGCCAAACCTGTGGTCACTCGTGCCAATGCCAAACGTCGGTTTCAATGGTGCAAGGAGCGCAAATCTTGGGCTGTGGACAATGTGAAACATGTATTGTTCTCTGATGAGTCCACCTTTACTGTTTTCCCCACATCCGGGAGAGTTACGGTGTGGAGAAGCCCCAAAGAAGCGTACCACCCAGACTGTTGCATGCCCAGAGTGAAGCATGGGGGTGGATCAGTGATGGTTTGGGCTGCCATATCATGGCATTCCCTTGGCCCAATACTTGTGCTAGATGGGCGCGTCACTGCCAAGGACTACCGAACCATTCTGGAGGACCATGTGCATCCAATGGCGGTGCCGTGTATCAGGATGACAATGCACCAATACACACAGCAAGACTGGTGAAAGATTGGTTTGATGAACATGAAAGTGAAGTTGAACATCTCCCATGGCCTGCACAGTCACCAGATCTAAATATTATTGAGCCACTTTGGGGTGTTTTGGAGAAGCGAGTCAGGAAACATTTTCCTCCACCAGCATCACGTAGTGACCTGGCCACTATCCTGCAAGAAAAATGGCTTAAAATCCCTCTGACCACTGTGCAGGACTTGTATATGTCATTTCCAAGACGAACTGACGCTGTATTGGCCGCAAAAGGAGGCCCTACACCATACTAATAAATTATTGTGGTCTAAAATCAGGTGTTTCAGTTATTTTGTCCAACCCCTGTACATAATAATTATATTTTTGTACTTTTGTCAGTTATATTAAGATAATAAAAAATCAACAAATTATCCAAATTTTCTGGAAATGACATTTCTTTGGTCGTACAGTACAGTAGCTGGGTGTACTCTATAGCAGGTAGTATTTGGTTTGAGTTGTATAGTACAGTAGCTGAGTGTACTCTATAGCAGGTCGTATTTGGTTTGAGTTGTATAGTACAGAAGCTGTTAGTACTCTATAGCAGGTCGTATTTGGTTTGGGTTGTAAAGTACAGAAGCTGTTAGTACTCTATAGCAGGTTGTATTTGGTTTGAGTTGTATAGTACAGAAGCTGTTAGTACTCTATAGCAGGTCGTATTTGGTTTGGGTTGTAAAGTACAGAAGCTGTTAGTACTCTATAGCAGGTAGTATTTGGTTTGGGTTGTATAGTACAGAAGCTGTTAGTACTCTATAGCAGGTTGTATTTGGTTTGAGTTGTATAGTACAGCAGCTGTTAGTACTCTATAGCAGGTAGTATTTGGTTTGGATTGTATAGCACAGAAGCTGTTAGTACTCTATAGCAGGTCGTATTTGGTTTGGGTTGTATAGTACAGAAGCTGTTAGTACTCTATAGCAGGTAGTATTTGGTTTGAGTTGTATAGTACAGAAGCTGTTAGTACTCTATAGCAGGTTGTATTTGGTTTGAGTTGTATAGTACAGACGCTTTTAGTATTCAATAGCAGGTAGTAATTGGTTTGGGTTGTATAGTAGAGACGCTGTTAGTACTCAATAGCAGGTAGTATTTGGTTTGGGTTGTAAAGTACAGAAGCTGTTAGTACTCTGTAGCAGGTAGTAATTGGTTTGGGTTGTAAAGTACAGAAGCTGTTAGTACTCAATAGCAGGTAGTATTTGGTTTGGGTTGTAAAGTACAGAAGCTGTTAGTACTCTATAGCAGGTAGTATTTGGTTTGGGTTGTATAGTACAGACGCTGTTAGTACTTGATTGCAGGTAGTATTTGGTTTGGGTTGTATAGTACAGACGCTGTTAGTATTCAATAGCAGGTAGTATTTGGTTTGAGTTGTATAGTACAGAAGCTGTTAGTACTCTATAGCAGGTTGTATTTGGTTTGAGTTGTATAGTACAGACGCTTTTAGTATTCAATAGCAGGTAGTAATTGGTTTGGGTTGTATAGTAGAGACGCTGTTAGTACTCAATAGCAGGTAGTATTTGGTTTGGGTTGTAAAGTACAGAAGCTGTTAGTACTCTGTAGCAGGTAGTAATTGGTTTGGGTTGTAAAGTACAGAAGCTGTTAGTACTCAATAGCAGGTAGTATTTGGTTTGGGTTGTAAAGTACAGAAGCTGTTAGTACTCTGTAGCAGGTAGTATTTGGTTTGGGTTGTATAGTACAGACGCTGTTAGTACTTGATTGCAGGTAGTATTTGGTTTGGGTTGTATAGTACAGACACTGTTAGTATTTAATAGCAGGTAGTATTTGGTTTGGGTTGTAAAGTACAGAAGCTGTTAGTACTCTGTAGCAGGTAGTATTTGGTTTGGGTTGTATAGTACAGAAGCTGTTAGTACTTTATTGCAGGTAGTATTTGGTTTGGGTTGTATAGTACAGACGCTGTTAGTACTCAATAGCAGGTAGTATTTGGTTTGGGTTGTATAGTACAGAAGCTGTTAGTACTCTGTAGCAGGTAGTATTTGGTTTGGGTTGTATAGTACAGAAGCTGTTAGTACTTTATTGCAGGTAGTATTTGGTTTGGGTTGTATAGTACAGAAGCTGGTAGTACTTTATTGCAGGTAGTATTTGGTTTGGGTTGTATAGTACAGACGCTGTTAGTACTCAATAGCAGGTAGTATTTGGTTTGGGTTGTAAAGTACAGAAGCTGTTAGTACTCTATAGCAGGTAGTATTTGGTTTGGGTTGTATAGTACAGAAGCTGTTAGTACTTTATAGCAGGTAGTATTTGGTTTGGGTTGTATAGTACAGAAGCTGTTAGTACTTTATAGCAGGTAGTATTTGGTTTGGGTTGTATAGTACAGAAGCTGTTAGTACTCAATAGCAGGTAGTATTTGGTTTGAGTTGTATAGTACAGTAGCTGAGTGTACTCTATAGCAGGTAGTATTTGGTTTGGGTTGTATAGTACAGAAGCTGTTAGTACTTTATAGCAGGTAATATTTGGTTTGGGTTGTATAGTACAGAAGCTGTTAGTACTCTGTTGCAGGTAGTATTTGGTTTCGGTTGTAAAGTACAGAAGCTGTTAGTACTCTATAGCAGGTAATATTTGGTTTGGGTTGTATAGTACAGAAGCTGTTAGTACTTTATTGCAGGTAGTATTTGGTTTGGGTTGTATAGTACAGAAGCTGTTAGTACTCTGTTGCAGGTAGTATTTGGTTTGTATAGTACAGAAGTTGTTAGTACTCTATTGCAGGTAGTATTTAGTACTATTTTGCACTCTAGTAGTTAAGTTGGGTTGTACAGTACATTCGTTTTTGGTACTCCAGTATTCAAAATTGGGTTGTACAGTACATTAGCTGTTGGTACTCTAGTATTTGAGATGGGTTGTACAGTACATTAGCTGTCAGTACTATAGTATTTGAGTTGGGTTGTACAGTACATTAGCTGTTGGTACTTTAGTGTTTGAGTTGGATTGTACAGTACATTAGCTGTCAGTACTATAGTATTTGAGTTGGGTTGTACAGTACATTAGCTGTCGGTATTTTAGTATTTGAATTGGGTTGTACAGTACTTTAGCTGTCGGTATTTTAGTATTTGAATTGGGTTGTACAGTACTTTAGCTGTCTGTATTTTAGTATTTGAATTGGGTTGTACAGTACTTTAGCTGTCTGTATTTTAGTATTTGAATTGGGTTGTACAGTACTTTAGCTGTCGATATTTTAGTATTTGAATTGGGTTGTACAGTAATTTAGCTGTCTGTATTTTAGTATTTGAATTGGGTTGTACAGTACTTTAGCTGTCGACATTTTAGTATTTGAATTGGGTTGTACAATAAATTAGCTGTCAGTACTCCAGTATTTGAATTGGGTTGTACAATAAATTAGCTGTCAGTACTCCAGTATTTGAATTGGGTTGTACAATAAATTAGCTGTCAGTACTCCAGTATTTGAATTGGGTTGTACAGTACTTTAGCTGTCGATATTTTAGTATTTGAATTGGGTTGTACAATAAATTAGCCGTCAGTACTCCAGTATTTGAATTGGGTTGTACAATAAATTAGCTGTCAGTACTCCAGTATTTGAATTGGGTTGTACAGTACTTTAGCTGTCGATATTTTAGTATTTGAATTGGGTTATACAATAAATTAGCTGTCAGTACTCCAGTATTTGAATTGGGTTGTACAATAAATTAGCTGTCAGTACTTCAGTATTTGAATTGGGTTGTACAATAAATTAGCTGTCAGTACTCCAGTATTTAAATTGGGTTGTACAGTGCATTAGCAAGCTGTCTGTACTCTTGTATTTGAATTGGGTTTTACAGTGCATTAGCTGTTAGTACTCTGTTGCAGGTAGTATTTGGTTTGGGTTGCTGTTAGTACTCTATTGCAGGTAGTACAGTATTTGGTTTGGGTTGTAAAGTACAGAAGCTGTTAATACTCTATCACAGGTAGTAGCCTATTTGGTATTGGTTGTACAGTACATTAGCTGTCTGTACTCTACAGTATTTGAGTTGGATTGTACAGTACATTAGCTGTCGGTACTCTGTATTTTAGTTGGGTTATTTGTCAGTACTTTAGTATTTGGGATGGTATTTGTACAGTAAAGTAACTTGTCTCTTGTGAAACTTGCATTCTAACAACGAAAACGTGGTGAATTGAAAAGGTGGGGCGAAGTCGTGCGCTGCGAGGACACTGATTGGCTGACAGAGCTGTCACTCATTTGGTAGTGGGCTGGGCTTAACGCATCCGCTCAGTGTGTGCGCGCTTCATAGTAAAGCGTCCCGTTGGAGAGAAGCGTGCTAGTTGTGCACCAGTCGCATGAAAAGCACCGCGTGAGAACAGCGCTGAGAACTACTGCCAGAACAAGTAGCTGAAAGAGGAGAAAACTTCACAGCGACAACTATGGCCGTGTCGGCAACTCCGCCGGTGCTTTCTCCGAGCTCCACTCCGGGTATGGGATCTTTATTCCGACCCGACCCGCTTTACTCCAGTCCGGCTGAATCTCCGCGTCTCACCGGGAGCGTGATCAATGCTTTCCTGAGCGGCGGAGCAGGAGGAGGAGCGACCGGGACCAGCAACGGCTCCATCGGACCCACCAGCAGCAACAGCAGCAATAACGAGTGCAAGATGGTCGATGTGCTCGGGGTCAAAGTGGCCTCGTTTACCGTGGACGGTCAGGAGCTGATCTGTCTGCCACAGGTGTTCGACCTGTTTCTGAAGCACCTGGTGGGTGGCCTGCACACGGTCTACACTAAGCTTAAGCGCCTGGACATTTCGCCCGTGGTGTGCACCGTGGAGCAGGTGCGCGTGTTGCGCGGTCTCGGTGCCATCCAGCCCGGCGTCAACCGCTGCAAGCTCATCAGCCGCAAGGACTTCGAGGCGCTCTACAACGACTGCACAAACGCCAGGCGAGTACCACATCCGACACGAGAAAACTTCATCCAGCATCCAGTCATTCGGTGTAGACGCGCAAACCATTCACACAGTTCAGCATCACATGGCGCACAGTTCAGGCAGTTAGTGTCCAGTTTGTTGGTTTTTTTGTGAATTTTATTTATTGCATGCAGAAATACAGCACAAATCGCAACAAAACGTAAGTTTTGTTTACTTTTAAGAAACTTACAAATGTGTCCTCAAATGTTCAAGTTTGGCCAAGTCAAGAATTAATAAGACCAGACTGGCTTTGCATAATTATTTTCTGCCTTTTATTTTCTACAATTTTAGCAGCACAACAATACTAAGTTTTAAAGTATTTTTCTTTTTATTTACTGCATTTATTCTACTTTTTTTTTTTACATACAGCTTTAAGTCTCAGAGAACTGAAGTCTAGCAGATTGATGCGCAACTTCAACTTTGCGCTTCAGTTCTGTGATTATAACAGCAACACCTTAAAAAAAAAAGTTTAATCTATTAAAACAATTAAAAGCTTATCATCTTGCATTGTGGTTATGATATAAATACATTTCTAAGTAACAACAATCTTGTTTTAGAATTTGAAGCTTAAAGGTTCAGTACTTTTAACAATTAAAAACCACTGATTGTGTTTAGAGAACTTAACCAGTTGCTGACAGTTATTCAAGAAAGCCCGAACTCCAATTTGGCGCAAAATGTCTCGGATAAAAAGGCAATAGTGCTTGGGCAGATTATTTATTTTGGAGCACGCTTCCAAATACAATGATCCAAAAGGTTCCTCGGAGTGATTGTACAGAACTATTTTGTTTGTACGCAAAAAACAATTTACATAATGACTAAAGTTGGTAAATCATTCCTCAGTCCATTGTGGAACTCGGGACGTTTAAACACCCATTAAAGGGCTCTTGAACCAGGAATGTTTTTAAAGCATCTTAACTTTTTAGACAACACAGCTGATTTTTACAAATCTCTGTGGGTACTGTTTCATACCTGATAACCTACTATAGCATTTATGGAAGAAGTCAGGGTGCATTTAACAGGTGTATTGAACACCCGGTGCATAAACACCCGAAAGACACCAACAGTTGTAGATTGGGGTATTCCCTGATGTGCGAAAATCATTCATGAATAAATGAGCTAAAACTCCAAAGTCAGAAGTAGCGCTCTTGCAGTGATGTATTTACCTGACATTATTGGCAAAGTTAAGGCGTCAAAAGCGCACCTCAGTACCGACGCAAAAAGTGGAGATGCGCACACCTGACGCACCAACTGTGGATTTATATAGGATGCTTCTGATCAAATTGAATTTTAGATGTTGGTGCTTTGAACCAATGTAGCTCTGATTTGTAAAGTATGTTAGTAAGTAAGATAATCATTGTGCAATACACATGCGCACACTGCAGGTCTGTGATGCTGTACTGTTCTTAACGAAACTTTAACCTCGTTTGTTCGTGTTCATAAGTGAAATGCAAGTGACAGGTCGGAATGTCTCTCTCTCTCTCTCTCTCTCTCTCTCTCTCTCTCTCTCTCTCTCTCTCTCTCTCTCTCACACACACACACACACACACACACACACGCACTGATCTGGATCGGTGTCGGGATGTTTATTCTCAGCTTGTTATCGTGATCGTGACAGATGCATTAGTGTTCTAATGGTTCTCCAGAGTAAGACAGAGTATTTTACAATTCCCTTTTTCCTCTCACTTTCCCAACGTCTGAAACATGATCATTCTCAATAATACGTGTCCTATTATTTTTGAACTATATTGTGTATCTGAATTAATTTAATATACTTAAATTCCTCATGAACTGTCTTTGAAACTATATAATAAGTCTATAAGGTAAATTATAGGAGACCAAAATTTAGGAACAGACTCCCAGGTTTCAGCTTCAAATGTTTGTCTTCTAATTACCTCTTAAATGATCAATGAAATTATGCCTTGTGCATCCACATAGTTTCTTAATTTGTCAATAAAAATAGAAATATGTGAAGTATATGTGTAAAACTAAAATGATCCAGTTTCTTTGTGGTCTTATTTGTCTTATTTTGCCTTCAACTAAAACTAAAAATAGAATTTTATATATGTATTATTTAAATGTGTTAAAATTACATACACAGTAATATTATTTTGGTTGCATGCTTTTGGTAAAGGTTTGTTGCTGTGATGTATTTTATTTACATGGAATTAAATTTTACATAAATAAATTACATTGAATTCAACCCTTTGGTAGTGTACAATCTAAGGCACTGAAGCAGAGTGTTACAGGAGGTGTTTTTAATGGTCACCTTGTCTTATAGGCTAATATATAAATTAATGCCCTCAATCACAAATAGCAAAGACATTACAACATAATTATTATAACAGTATAATTACAATTATAAAAACAACAATAACATAAAAAATATTAATAATAATAGTAGTTATTATTATTATTATTTTATAGCTTACCTATTTTATTATTACATTTTATCTAGAAAACAAGGTTTTATTTGAGCATGCACACATTACATGTACAAATATGTTATAGCCACCCAAATCTGGTTTAAGATTTACACTTCTGCAGACAAATTTAAAAAATCTTCCCTTTCTTCCCAGACCCCAGCATAAATTCTGTATTCATATCATATCTTATCATATTTTATTCACTTACAAGTAAAAAAAAAAATCACAATTAACAAATGAAAAGTACATAGTAGAAAAATATTTAAAAAACAAAAAGCAATATCAATGTGTCTCACACAATTCATCTTTCTAAAGGCTAACAGACATTTAGTCCTTTAAACAGATTATAAGGTGCAGTTTTTGTTCATCTCTGCAACACATTCTTAAGAAATAAAACTCACACTTGTGCCACCTTTATTCTAATGTACGTCCATAAAACTGGAGCAGAAAATTAAATACAAGGCTTGAAGGTTATTGCGGTATTTGTACAGTAATGCCCGGATTTATCTTTTTTAAGATTTATTTTCCTAATTAATTAAATATTTTTGAAATGAGGATAAAACAAATGCCAATGTTTTGCATGATGGAATAGAAAATGCCAATTCTTTGCACTATTTTCTGGCCAATTGTAACATTGTGTAATAATATTTTATTTTTTATTGTTATTGGATTATTGACTTTTGCATTAAATGATCAAACATTGTAGATAGATAGATAGATAGATAGATAGATAGATAGATAGATAGATAGATAGATAGATAGATAGATAGATAGATAGATAGATAGATAGATAGATAGATAGATAGATAGACCACTTTATAGATGTATTTCATTTTTTTAGAGAGCTGTTATTTTATAATAAGTTTTGGCTGCTCTTAGGCTCTTCGATTACTGGATCTTAGAAGAATGTTGCTGTAATTGAGTCACCAACCGTTTTATTTGATATATTGCAATGTTTAGGTATTAATGTGATCACAGTCACATTTTAACCATCAAATTGCCACACTACACCACACACACACACACACACACACACACACACTGAGAGAGAAAGAGAGAGAGAGAGAGAGACAGAGAGAGAGAGAGAGAGAGAGAGAGAATCCAGATGGCCTGTTTTTGCTAGGCTTTGGTAATTAACCTTTTAAGCATCTCCCCCTCCTCTCTTTTCCTACCACAACCTTCACTATCTAGCCGTTTACTTTATTGCCCTGCGCTCAATCGATTTGTCCTGCACATCTAATATGCACGCAGGGGCATCAGACACCCATTTTAAGGGGACAGGTTTGGAAATGATTATATCCACAGCCAACAATATTGCCAAGTACAAAATAAGACATGAATAAATTGTGTTGTTAGTTGCTGCTTTTGAAAATGATTGTATTAATATAGGCAGATATAATGTATTTTTGTAGAACCAAATCAGTAGGCTATTTTTTCAGTTTAGGTGGCATGATCATTTGATAATTTTATAACATGGGCTAAACCTGTTAGTGAAAATATCAATATGTTTTAGTACAGTAGGCTTCTATTATTGTAAACTGTTTTTAAAATATTTATTTTGATTGTATGTTTAGATATAATATATGTTATATATAATTATATATAACATAAATAATAATTATATATAATATATATTATATGTTTTTCTTTGAACCATATCAATTTTCATGTGCGAGGTCGACACCCGAGTCTAGTGGTCGACTCTTAATTCCGAAATCAATGAATCGACTCTTTTGTGGACTCTATTATAGCACTCGGTACGTGCGACCGAACCGACCTTGGCAACCTAAACACTTTAGTTTTGGGACAACTCCTTCCATATAAATGATCTAAAAATAATTTATCTAAAATAATTTATTATGAGTATCAATTTATTTATCTTTATTCTGATCAGGGTAGCGGTGGGCTCTGGACAAAACGCACATAACCTGCATTATTTACTTACGTGCACATAAAAACAGTTTTAGCCATCTAGTTTTGGATGCTTTGGAAGATGAGAGAAAATTCGGAGTACTCAGAAAAACAAACCCACGGGGTGAACATGCAAAACTCTTTATAGACAGTGAAAAGACGAGGATTAAACCCAGGACCTCCGGAACCGTGCGGCTGTGTGGCACTATTATAGATCAATAAAGTTAAATTATATATGCCACCGAACCGTTCTAGGCAAACCGATTAGTTCAGATTTGGAACCCGTTCCTTGCCCAAAATCTGAGAAAAATGAGAAGACACACACGTGTTCTGTCAGTATAAAAGGGATAGATAGTTTTGGGACAACTCTTTCCATATAAATGATATAAAAATAATTTATCTAAAATAATTTATTATGAGTATCAATTTATTTATCTTTATCCTGATCAGGGTAGCGGTGGGCTCTGGACAAAACGCACATAAAATGCATTATTTACTTTACGTGCACATGAGAACAGTTGTCTTCCATCTAGTTTTGCATGCTAAGGAAGATGAAAGAAAACATGGTAAAGTTTTCAGTATAAAGTTTTAAGCATAAAACGGTTTCAAGTATACATTTGAAATAAGATGTTATAAATTGATGGTATATATTAGATAATAATAATAAAGTGACAAGTATTGCATCTTGAGATGGACCAGTATATGTATATATGATGTCCACGCACACCTCGTTTTTATAAGTTTTTTTTTACATTTAATTTATTGATTTATTTAAGCCATATCGTGCAATTATAAATATTTTTATTGAATTGCAGTGCACTTATCATACATGCCACATGTGCCGGGATGACAGATAGAAACGGGCAAACGTGCGCAGGCGCTCTCTCTCTCTCTCTCTCTCTCTCTCTCTCTCTATTTCCACGCATCGCCAGAAGATATCAAGATCGTAATCAAAAACATTTCGACGGCGTCTTTAAAACCCGCCACGGACAATTTAAACACGATTTAAAAAAGCGTCCAATTCAGCAGAGACAGACTGCGCTCGTAACGACCCGCTTTTACGAGTCCGCAGCTCTCAATTGATCTCCGGCGTTTTATTTATTTATTTTTTAAATTACATTCATTATTTATTTAAAATATTTTGCAAGCTAAACATACGGCGCATCTAGCTTACACTTGGGGAAGTGCGCTTAGAAGAGGGAATCGTATTATAGACGAACATCTGCGCTTTTTATTGCCTCTGCAGCCCAAGTTAGAGATGTTCAACTTAAATCCCCTAACACACTGACTTGTTCGAAAGTCTGAATTTTAATCTCGGGTCTCATTTTTTGTTCTTTAAACAACGTTGACTAATTTAGCAGTCCTTAAAATATATCTAATAGGGCTGTCGGTGTCGTCCCCGGGGTGCGATCTGGTCTTACACGTTTTGACATATTTAGTCTAGTAAAAAAGATTAAAATCCTGATAAGCGCGCATCAAAAAAGAAGTGACTACTTTAAATCACTGTTTACATTCGAGTTTTTAATAACTGTATTGGATCCAATAAAGTGGGTAGCCTGTAATAAAATATTGCTTTAATTATAGGCTATGCGAGCTAATGAATCGCCACGGCTTCACTCTGAGGACAGTAAATGCTAGTCATTCAGGCCATGGTAAAGTCGGTGTGTGTATAATAAACAAACTCATTATTCGTATTTTAATTTGCTCACTACTTTATTAACAGAGCCCTTGATTTCTGTGCAGCGCGGGCGCGTGTGGTAATTATTTTTATTTATACGGGATGTCACCAGCGGGGCTCCGTAGTTAATCGATCGGTGACCCGTGCATTTTTGCCACCATGCAGCGTGTGGTCGCGACACGCATGCGCTTTAGCCGCCTGTAGCATCGTTCTTATTTATTAATTAGAATTTTTAACGTCATGTTTTACCAGACATCCCAAGTTGCAAAAACTCATTTCAGGGAGGTACCCCCGGACCCGGAACTCGACCCTGACCCCCCCAAGCCCAGAACAAAACAAAAAAAAGCTAAAAACCCTCTCGCACACACCAAAGGATATTGGTGATAACAGAACTTTTAGGAGCTGCTAACTGAGCTACTAAGCTAACTGTTCGCATCACAAACAGATTAATGTTCCCTACATAGTGCACTAGATAGTGTGAAAGATAATAGATTTATGTTCCCTACATAGTGCACTAGATAGTGTGAAAGATAATAGATTTATGTTCCCTACATAGTGCACTAGATTGTATATTAGACAAGAATTTATGTTCCTTACTTAGTGCACTAGATAGTGTACTAGATAATAGACTTATGTTTCTTACATAATGCTTTAGGTAGCGTATTAGTTTACGGATTTAGGTTCCCTACGTAGTGCACTAAATTGTATATCGGATAACGGATTTATGTTCCCTACATAGTGCACTAGATAGTATTTTAGATATGAATTTATGTTCCCTACGTAGTGCACTAGATAGTGAATTAGACAATTGGTTTATGTTCCCTACACAGTGCACTAGATTGTATATCAGATCATGGATTTATGTTCCCTACATAGTGCACTAGATAGTATTTTAGATATAAATTTATGTTCCCTACGTAGTGCACTAGATAGTGAATTAGACAATTGGTTTATGTTCCCTACACAGTGCATTAGATTGTATGTGAAATCACGGATTTATGTTCCCTACATAGTGCACTAGATAGTGTATTAGATAACGCATTCATGTTCCTTACATAGTGCACTAGATAGTGTATTACATAATTAATTATGTTCCCTACATAGTGCACTAAATTGTATATCAGATAACGGATTTATTTTTCCTACATAGTGCACTAGACAGTATATTAGACAATTGATTTATGTTCCCTACACAGTGTGCTAGATTGTATATCAGATAACGGATTTAATACGCGATCTGGGAAAAAAGTCTGTGTCGCCTGCGTGCGCGTTTGTGTGCGTTCTTGGCCGCTCATTCTAGATCCCGGGAGATTTTATCTGACTTGCGGGCATCAGGGAGCCGTTATGTATATGCGGTAGACTCCCGGAACTTCCGGGAGACTTGGGATGGCTGATTTACACACCTTGGTTACATTCATGACAGAAACGGTAGTTACTCGTTCACAAGTTTAATGTCAAACACAGTCATCTCCAATTCACCTCACTTGCATGTCTTTGGACTGTGGGAGGAAACTGGAGCTCCCAGAGGAAACCCAGGCAGACATGGAGAGAACATGCAAACTCCACACAGAAAGGACCCGGACCGCCCCACCCGGGGATCGAACCAGGGACCTTCTTGCTGTGAGGCGACAGCGCTACTCATTGAGCCACCGTGCCGCTGTAGCACTGTCAGTAGCCAGTCCAGAGGTTTAAAAACGGTGTCCGGTTTTAGGGTGGACAGACGTTTTTCATCTGTGCGCAGTCTGCCTCAACATGTCACGGGCCATGGAAATTTTATTGTGGAACGTCCAGCCCTGAAATGCTAGTTAATTACTAAGATTTAATAATTGTTTAATAACACACTGACAACATGCCAAAAACGATAAACAGCGTTTGAGTAGTCGGCTCACCACCCTTTCAATTTAAAGAGTCTGAGATATGAACTTAATGTACTTTTTGTACCTAAGTATTACAAGTAGACTCTCAATATAGTGAGTAGAACAATCATTAATATGGCAATTTCTAGTTTGTTTGGTTGCCACACAATTACATCAATTTAAATCACTAATTCCTCCTTTTTGGGGTTATGGAAGCCACCACCCTATTTATGAGTGGGAATTTTGCTCAGCATCCAAAACACCCAGATGTCTTTCCTGATCTCTTCAGTCATTTACTGTCGACCTGCGCGCACTGAATGTCAGATATCAATTATACATCCACACTCTTTCTGGTTTGATCTGATCACATATTTCGGCCACCTGCCAGTTTTATGCAGTAAATTATTCAAGAAGTGACCCTGCTCAAACTGAAAGTGGCCAATAAAGTGAACTTAGGGTTCCAGTTGAGGGAATAGCAATGAAGTGTGTTTTTTTCTGCAAACGAGAGATGTTGCGGAACTTCTGCACGACTGTGTGTGTGTGAAAGAGAGAGAGAGAGAGAGAGAGAGAAAGAAAGAGAAGAGAGAGAAAGTGTGTTGGGGTGAATTAAGGGGCATTACCACCACCACCAACAACAATAATAAGAATAATAACATCTGTTGGTGCATCTCGTAGACCCATTGGACTTGGGTCCAAATGATGTGGGTTGGTTCCTTACCTGTGGCTTCTGTCTACGATGAATTTAGCATGATGGGCCGGACTATGTCTGTCTATACATGGGCAGAACTATACAAGCCACCCCCTATTAAAGTACAAATTGAAGAACACTGTATTTCACCGACTTTTCCACCCTTTATAACACCAGCATTATATTAAGCTCAAGCCTATGCTGCAGATAATGTCACCAATTAAATAATCATAAAGTAAATAAACCAGATATATAATAATAATAACAAAAACTGCTGAACACATTTAGCAGATGCTTTTATCCAAAACAACTTACACCTTTTACCGAATACAATTCAAGCAATTGAGGGTTAAGGGCCTTTACCACTACCGCTACCACTGCCCTCCATTACATTAGCCAGGTTTGAATCCCCAGTGGTTCTATTGGCTAGTCAGGTGTCTACATACAGACATGATTGGCTGTGTCTGAGGATGGGGATGGCAGAGGCCCTGTGATGGATTGGTGTCATGTCTGGAGTGTGTTGCTGCATTTTATCCAGTAATTACAAGGAAACTGGACCCACTGCAACCTTACCAAGGATAACTCAGTGGTAAAACATGAGAATGCAGTAATAATAACAGTAATAATAATAATAATAATAATAATAGCATTATTTAGTTAAAATAGTATAATACACTGTAAGTGGGAGCCCACAGAGATAGCACTACAGGTCACTGCAAGTCTTTGAAGTATGAGCATGTGTGACTCTGTTGTTAGAGATGGAACGAGATGAGTAGAGATTTTTCCATGCAAAGTAGCGTTAACAGCATCAACAGTTCCGGCGATGCCTTTAACGTCCGCTTTATTTATGATTGTAGTATATTATTTATAATGTTCCAGTATTATTTAATAGCCAAGGCAGCACTAACATATCCTTTATGCAAGTATCGGGATTGTAAGTAACATGCAGCACTCATCTTGCTTTTAGAAGCTTTCAGTCAAACAGTTGACCATCAAACGGATTTGTATTATAATAAGCCTAAAATCTCCCTTCTCTGCCCTCTTTCTGAAGTTAACATTCCAATATCAACGACCTTTCTCCGCCTGAGATTTATGGTGCTCCACTGTAAAAGCAAAGGTTGAAACACTTTGATATTTTTATGGCTGGCGGATACTCTCTCCTTCATTCTCACTCACTCATTAATGTTGGGGGGTGGGGTCGAGGTGCTTTAATCAACTGGTCCTGTGTTTAACTGGTCAATTACAGGTAGAGCAAAGCAAATGTGCATCTGATTAGGGACAAACATGAGCAAATCCCTTTTTGCATTCACATGTTTTGTGTATAACCTTGTTCTTTGAAAATCGACTCCAAATTTTCAGAAAACAGCATGGATGATAAATTCACAATGATCTCCTTACCAGCAGTAATGTTACTCTTGGCTTTTATTATGCACCAACAAACTCCCTACCTTTCTTTACTAGCTTTGTGTCCCCACAGCGGACAGAACAGAGGGACAGTTGGTCAATTCTACTGTCATTTGAAATAGATCTTTCATTGAATTACTATTGCTCTGGCCCTCCGAATATCTATAGCTGGCATAACATTCTTTCTAGCTACAATACTGTAGAGGGTGACAAAGGGGCTGCTTTAATTTAACCCTTGACAATCCAACACAAATTAAATAGGCAGGTATAAAGGATTTATTTGCTTAGATTTGTAGACGTTTAAATGTTGATTGCCAAACTCAATGTTGATCCAGTTGATAAAATAAATTATTATTTTTAGAATATTTTAGGCACTTCCTGAGGGCGTAGAGGGTCCTGATGGTAAAAACGTGTTCTCTGCTCAGATGAGTCCATGTTTCAGCTTGTTTTTTGGAAAAAGGACATTGCGTTCTGGGGTGGCACAGTGGCTAAGTGGGTAGCACTCAGAGCCGTAGATAGAGAGAGTTGCGACACTCCTTGATCTCGCTGCTACGCGGTCACGTGGTTCATGTATCCCTCAATAGTTCCAAACAAACCCGGCGCTGTCATGTTCTCATATGGGACAGGCAGCAGTAAATGAAATATTAAACGGCAAATAATAATAATTTTCTCTTTTTTTTTGTGTGAATAATTGTCTAATTACATAATGAATATTTTATTACCATTTTTTTTCTATGTATATACTTGTTCTTTTTTTCAAATATTTATATATACTAATGTAAGCTTTGACAATACAAATATGTAAATTTGTCATGTCAATAAAGCAAATTGAATTGAATTGAATTGAATTAATAAACATTTGTACAATTTCTGGGTATTTTCAACTGCGTTTACATTTACTGCATCTGCTTTAATGTCAATTTGGTATATAAAGTGGAAGATTGATGTTTATAATGACTTGGTAATAGGTCGTTCTTGTTAACACACAGGACATTATATTAGCATACATTACATAATGCCATATCATTAAGTAGTAGAGACAATATACAGTACAGAGATTAAAGTTTTTTTATGTTTTGTTTTTTACATAAACTAATCTCCCTTCACTTTCCTGAGGATTCATAATAATAATAATTTTGGTTAAACACTAAGCCATGTGGCTGGATTCATAAGGTTTGCCTGCACTGAATGAACAGATTGATAAACACACTACCGTACCTTTAACATTATAGTGCAGGTACATGAAAAAGCATTCATTCATGTCTTATTTCATGAGTGATTAATAATTGATTCCTACATGTAATACATTAATGAATTCATTATGAATATGCGCTAGTTCATTTCGTCTAATGTAAGTGGTGGACAAGGTACACAAACCATGTAGTTGAGTTAAAGTAGAGATATCCAAGGTAACATATTACTCCAGTAAAAGTAGTAGTAAAAGTAAAAATACTCTTTACCTCCACTAAAGTACTAAACTAAATTTACCTTCAAATGTACTTAAGTATGAAAGTAAAAGTATAATGATTTATTGTGGTTCTAATGTTTTATGATCATTTCTGTAACAAGACTCTTGATTAATCAGCTCATTTTAGGTAAAAAGACTCGTGTCATTAATTAAGCTTAACTGACTAAGCTAAATTCAGTTATACGTATTAATTAAAATAAACATGTAACATTTAGTGCTGAGCAAATGCTAAACAATAACAGTATTAAGTATATTAATGACATTAAATTCATTATTTTTTTAAAACAAAGCAACATACAGCTAAAAATGCTTGATAAGTAGTGGAAATGAATGGGGCTCTATGGGTTGTTTGGAACTATACAGAGCTCCACAACCCGGAAGCTGCGCAGAAAAAATGTCCCGCCCCCTTTCCAACGGTCGCCACTCTGTTCTCTGTACCGCTCTGGCAGCACTGTCGCCTCACAAAAGATCCTGGGTGGGACGGTCCGGGTCCTTTCTGTGTGGAGTTTGCATGTTCTCCCTGTGTCTGCGTGGGTTTCTTCCGGGAGCTCCAGTTTCCTCCCACAATCCAAAGACATGCAAGTGAGGTGAATTGGAGATACTAAATTGTCCATAACTGTGTTTGATATAACCTTGTGATTTGATGAATCTTGTGTAATGAGTGACTACCATTCCTGTCATGAATGTAACCAAAGAGTGTCAAAACATGATGTCAAAATCCTAATAAACAAACAAACATTGCGTTAGGTAACAATGTTATCAGCAAAAGCTTCAGAAGTCAGCAACTGTGGTGTTATGCATACATGTGAAGGTACCACTGGTGCGAAGGTAAAAATGTTAATATCTGTCTTTCTGTCTGTCTGTCTGTCTGTCTGTCTGTCTGTCTGTCTGTCTGTCTGTCTGTCTGTCCATCCATCCATCCATCTATCCATCTAGCAAATTCCTCCAATGTGACACAGCAAACCACCAAACCTTTTTATTGGCTGGCTGTGATCAGCAGAAAACAGAGGAATGCCATATCTTTCAACAAGTGCTGGGCTGTGGTTATTGTAGAGCTCAAATTTCCTATTCATGATGTCTCAACAACTGCCCTTAAACTTCAATTGTTAGTAGATTTGAAGTAAACGAGTTGCTTATAATTTTTCTTAGTGCAGGTATTTATTCATTTATTTGAAGTGATTTAGCCTTTGTGACTGTGTTGCTTTCTGTGCCACACTTGAGCGCTAAGCACTGCAGGATGACACCTTGGGGCACATATTCTGGAACTTCTCCTACAGAGTATGATGAAAAGTGAGGATGGAATCATGTAGCTCAGGTACGTGGCATCCATGCCACAAGCTTCTGCCTCTTAGTGCGGACAAACAGTTTCTCTTAATGGTGATGGTACTTTTTCTGTAGGCAAATGAGGTGCCTGTGTATTTCCATAAAGCACAATGAATTAATCAAATAATATAATAAGGAAATCAAGTAAAAATAGTTTTTGATTTGATTGAAGATGCAGTAATTGACAAAAGTTCTAGGAGGATCAGTCCATCATAACTACCCAGTTTTGCTCTTTGTTAAGGTGTAAATTTTTTGAAATGAGTTCTAATAATATTGCCATATAATGTAAATAAAAGTGCTAAATTGTTTGGCTGTTGCATATCTTGCTGATCTCCTAAAGCACTATAGCCCACCCAGTACAGGTGGTGAAAGATGGTTTTAGTATATAAATTACACTATAAGAGTTTATTTTAACGTGAACTATTTGTTAATATGGTTAAAATATAGTTCATAAAAGGAAATTGTTTTATTGAAAGTTAATCTTATCACAAACACTGCAGATAGGCCATACATTTTAGTTTAATGTTTTCAGAAAATAAAGCTTTATTTTATGTTGTTATTTCTAAAATATATGGCAGGTACGGGTCCATCAAGTCAAGACAGACAAGTAAAAGAGGTTAAATATGACAGATGGAGAAAACTCATCAAACAAAATGGAAATGACACCTCTTCCTCTCACTGCAGGAATGGAATTGGAGGGCTGCTGGAGTCACTGGTGTCATTTTGACTTTGGGCAAAATAAAGCTCAGCTTCCTGAGCTTAATGACACATCTGCACCCGGCCTGTATTTATTATAGTCGTGTGGAATAAAATTGATTGTCTCCTAAAATTAATTTTTGCTTTGCCTCTAGCAGTGCTTTAATGGAGGACACTGGGCTCCATGCAGGAGTGTACTGTTTAATCACATTAATATCACAGCCCCCAGGACAGTGAAGATAATTGTACAAACGAACACAGAAATATGCATCTCCAACTTTTATGATTGAATTATGCAAATGACTTATCTCAGGCTCTTCTGAGCACTAATCATCTAATTAGGGCTGATGTTTTAAATGGTTGTTTTTTTGTACGGGGATTCGGGGGAGAAGCAGGGAGCAGAAAATTGAAGATGACATTAAAATCAGTGTCATGTTCAAGCAGGCGGTGGAGAAGATGATTAGAAGAAGTTTAAGCGACTTGAGATATAAGCTCCCTTTAATCCACAATTGCTGTTTTTTTTTCCTTCTGAGAATGTAATTTCATTCGTTACGTTAATCGCTAAGTTTTGACGCTAAGCTTTCACAGACGTGAAGGGTGGAAATGTTTAGGAGGAAGACCTCGATCCAGTTAAGGAAAATATAGGGAAATGGATATATAAAGTTTTACTTTTACATGTACAGCACAGTGGCGTAACTAGGAGCTCATGGGCCCCAGTGCAAAAAAAAAATTTGGGCCCCCTCAACAAATCTCATTTACGTATATATATATTTACCTAGCCGCTGCGAGTGCTGCTCATCTGGCGGGGATGCTACGGGTCTTTTGCTGCGTGCGGTGGTGGAGGTGTGGGAATAAAGGCACACGACAAGGTAGAGTTCACTTTAACTGTTTAGTCAGGACTTTAATGAGTGTTACAACACTTTACACTGCCTCGCTCCAGCACCTATTGGGTTCAATGCTGGGGCCATATGGCGAGTCTCATATACAAAACTAACTAACTGCAGAACGTCCAAACACACATGTATAAACCGGGTGCTGCATTCTGATTGGCTGAGCTTAATGTCACTCACATATCGCCGCTACAATATTGTAATATAATAATAACGACCTGGCGAGTGCAACCAATGGGGGGACCAGTGCGGTGGGGGGTTGAGTTCATGTCGTGGAGGGCCCCCCCTGCCATGGGCCCCAGTGCACCTGCCCCCCCTGCCCCTGGCACAGCAGTGTTATGGGTTATTTTGGAGTGTAGCTTTACTGTTATCAGGGTCCGGTACAGAAGAATACCTACACTACTGACAGGGTGTCATGATTTGATATTTCCATTACCTTTAATCTGTGTCATGCATGTATTCAGTAAAGATCACATAAAAATTAAACCATTTTATTATTATGAAATAATTACAAAACATTTGCTGATTGACTTTTTAATCACCGTATACGTCTAAAAGCCACGACTATGTTGATCATATCTGGCTCTAGTATGATGCGTACTAGCAATGTAACAAACCTTTTTGGCATAAAATTACCTGTGATAAACTGTGATAAGCATCAGATCCATTACTGTGACTGTTCAGCTGAAACAAGCCTGTTATAAAAGGCGACAGTAAAAAGTAAGATACATACCAAACAAAAAATGAACCACTAAGAAACAGCAATTGCCAATCCATCTCAGGGCTTCAGCCATCTCGCTTTTAGACATAGCCAATCATGTCTTCATATAAACATCTCTAACACTGCTGGGGATTCAAACCCTGTATATTAGTGGTAGTGCCTGAGTGCCAACAACCTTAGTCTTTCAAAATGATAATAGCTCCTTCACCAACTTTAAAACAACAACTGCTACTAAACTATCTACTTCTAACTACTTTTATCTACTTTTAATTCTCCATGCCACCCAAAGAGAAAGGGCACCTGCTGAGTCTGGTTCCTCTTAAGATTCTTCCTGTAATTTTAGGGGATTTTTTCCTTGCCACTCTTGCCCTCGGCTTGCTTTACATGGGTTTTTGGTTTGTCGGTCCTGGATTCTGTAAAGTTGCTTTGAGACAGTGTCCATTGTAAAAAGCGCTATACAAATAAATTTGACTTGACTTGATTGATATATTTTTTACTTCATAAAAATCTATATTATAAATTTTATACAATTGATTTTGTACACCTGTTTGCAACATGCATGGTTAAAACACCTAAAGTCAATCATTAGAAGGTTGTCCACATAATTTTGGACATGCAGTGTAAGTCTGCGACTTTTACAGCTGCATTGTTTCAGACTGCAAGCATGTAAAGATCGCGGATATGGCAACAGGGTTTTATATGAGATATGAGCTCAGGATCACAACTGCATAGATGAATTTTTTATGACAGCCTCCTCTCCATAACTACCTGTGCGCTTTGCAGCTGTCGGATGTTTTTGGCAGCCTGTTTTAAAGCTATAAACCAACAAGTAAAGGCTACAGTAATAACACAAATGCTTTAACAAGCACCTTACTCAGCAATAGAGTGGATAGAGGACGAGCAACCTTAAAGATATGAGAAAATAACATACTGGAGTTACAGAGAGATCAAACTTTCCTCTGTCACCATCAAGTCCAGGCGTGAATGTTTATCAAAAGCTGCAGATGTACGTCGGATAACACTAATAATCACACATTTCGTGGTCATTTAATAAACCTGAACATTGACCCTCATCTTTTCAGATTAATCTTCATAACAAAACAAGGCTTCCCATGGATTAACTTTATATACATTTTAGAAAATACCTCAACAAAGAGCATTAAATTAAAGTAAAAAGCAAGGCTGCAATACTATACTTATTGTCTTTGAAGTATAAGGACATCCAAAGGAATTCTATGGTATCTGGTACATTACCAGCATCTTCTGTATGTTGTGATGCGAATCATCCTCTGATACACTGTCTGGCCTTCCACATAATCTTGGACAAACACTGGATTCGTCCAGACCAGACGACCTTCTTTCATTGCTTCGGTGCCTTCTTCCATCCACCCACATACTCAAAAGGGTTTGATGCACTGTGTTTTTGAGCCACAGTGATACTTTTGTAACAGTGGTAGCCTAGTGGTGAGAGCTTTGGCTAATCAATCTGGTTGTTGGTTTGAATTCTGGCTCTGCCTGCAGCCTCTAAAGCAAGGCCCTGAGCAAGGCCCTTAATCCTCTCAGCTCCAGGGGTGCCATACAATGGCTGACCCTGTGCTCTGCCCCAGCTTCTAAACAAGCTGAGATATGTGGAATAATAATTTCATTCTACTGTATACGTCTATATGTATATATGACAATGAAAGGCATTCTAATTAACTTTATTCTATTCTGTTGGTCCGTATCAGCTGCCATAGCCTTCATGTCTTCTGGTGTCAAGTCTTGGCTGCCCAACAACGTGTTGCCAGTTTGTGGCTTGCCTCTACTCGACCACTGCCTTGAGCACCCTTTGCTGTTTAGGAGGTACTTCACACCAGTTGTCTGGCCATGATGATTTGGCCCTTATTAAAATTATTTAGATCTTTATGCTGATCATATCTGCTCTTATTCAACTCTAATCAAAGTATACTCTGGCTAACTAGCATCAGCCCAACATTTAATATGACCCTGAGCATAACATTTACAGTTGTTATGAAATAGGCATTGCCCAACATATTTTTCTGAAGGTGGTCCTAATGTTTTGGTTCATTAGTGCATTATTGTACTTATTAATTAATTGCTCCTTGTGTCCAGTGTTGTTCAAGCAGAAGTTATGTATTGCCCTTAACATCATCATAACATCTGAAGCCTTTTAGAATAAGCTTATATACTGTATGTTTACATGGGTTTATGTAATGTACAAGGGAGAGAGCGTATAGTCTGGATTTAGTGCCATCTGATTCCCACCTTTCAGGACCGCTCAAAGAAGCTTTAAGGGGCCGCTCAGGTGGCGCAGCGGTAAAAACACACGCTAGCACACCAGAGTTGGTATGTCAGATACATCGTATCCAGTCTCAGCTCTGCCGGCTGGGCTAAGCAGCCACATGAACAACGATTGGCCTGTTGTTCATATAGGGGTGGGATATTGAGCAGGATAGAGACTCTCTCATGACTGATGCTACGACCTCTGCTGGTTGATTGACGGCGCCTGCACAGACGCGGTGAGAGGGTGCGGATCAGGGTGTGTCTCTCTGTACAGAGGGCTGGTCCGCAGCTGATCTGGTCTGGTGTAGATGACAAAATGCATACGGCTGCTGCCCACGTGTCGGAGGGTGTGTGGGTTAGCTTCGTTTTACTCAATCAGAGCCGGGGCCGGCATTAGTGGAGAGGAAGCATTATAGGTCAGGCAATTGGATGCGCTAAAAGTCAGGAGACAAAGGGGAGAAATTGCATAAAGAAAACATAAAAAAAAGAAGCTTTAAGGGGAATAAGATTTTCATGTAATGATGTGAAAGCAGCGAGCATCAGTGGCTATGCTCCTAACCAAAAACAGTTTTTGCTGATGGCATTAAAAAGTTGGTATGACAAATTGGGAAAAATGCATCGGAAGGTGACTATGTAGAAAAATGATAGAATTTGTTTTTGAAATTCTTAATAAAAAGAGTTTAAAAAAGTGCGGAGACTTTTAAAAAAACACTTGTATAATAAAGAAGGCTTATGAAGATGTCATGTAGTCCTACATATATTACCCTCCAATTAAGTGTTTCCAGAAAAATGGGCTTAGGCTTTTTAACAGTAAATGTATGTGTGTAGGTAATGAGGAACATATTTGTTTCTGAAATAGAAGCTAATACTAAGCCGGATTAGGTTCATTCGGAGAGCACTGGGATCAAAGGTTAATATAATTATTGTTTATTGCTATATTAGAAGTCACACACGAGCTGTGTGATTCTGTGAGCCGGTACTATTAATAACCATGTCAAATGTCAAAAGTGCTGGTGCAGACTTTCACACAGAGCGGTCAGAATGGATAAGAGGTGTAAAAAGGAAAGGATACAAGTGTAAAGCAATGAGTGAAATGAATCTCGACCCTGATCGTGTGTGTGTTTGTTTGTGTGTGTGTGTGTACACGCACCACAGCATGTCTGGCTTAAATCAAGTGAATCCCTGGGTATGTGATGACATCATGGTCAGTCCTGGTGTTCTTGCTGGATCTGTGAAGAATTCATCCTCTCTGTGCTTGCCCTGGGCAACCTGGGTCCAATTACACACACACACACACACACACACACACACACACACACACACACACACACACACACAGAGAGAGAGGATATGACAAATGACAACAGTTTCACTATTCATAGGCTTTTCTGTAAAACAAATCGGCAATTAATAGATCAACATGTTTACTAAATGCACTGCAGTAATTAGCTAATTAAATCATGTTCTTTTTCGCAGCTTTTTGTACGCTAGCACACCAGAGTTGGGGTTTCGAATACATCGTATCGAATCTCAGCTCTGCCTTTCCGACTGGGCTGGGCAGCTGCATGAACATCTGTTGTTCACAGGGGTAAAAAGTCGGACCATAGGTCCTCATAACTGGTGCAACTGTGGCCCCTGCTGGCTGACTGATGGTGCCTGCACAGGGCTGAGGAATAATGCTGATGGGGGTGTGGCCCTCCGTACACAGTGCCCGTCAATGTATGAACTCGACTCGTGCAGGTGAAAAATGCAGTCTGTACTGACTGTACCTGCCGGAGGGGGTGTATGTCAGTTGAGAGGCGTCCTCAGTCAGCGGTGAAGGGTCGAATCAGTATAGAGGACATAATCAGGGTAATTGGACACAGTAGTAAGGCCGCATCACAAATCACAAACTATGCATTTAATATTAACATAGTGATGACACTATTGCTAATGTAATTATTTAATATGTGTAACTTACAACTAACTACACTAGGACAGTGGTAGTCTAGTGGGTAGATCTTTGGACTATCAATTGAAAGGTTAAAAGTTCGAATCTCAGTGCTGCCATGCTGCCAGTGTTGGGTCCTTGACCAAGGCCCTCAACCCTCTTGGCTCCAGGGGTGCCGTACAATGGCTGACCCTGTGCTCTGACTTCAGCTTCCAAACAAGCTGGGATATGTGTAAAAAGCTATTTATTGTACTGTACACTAGTATATGTATATATGACAAATAAAGGCATTCTACAATTAAATGAAATTACAATACAATAACTCTCTTTTCTCCCCAATGATTACATCATTCAGCTGTAGAAACAGACTTATACCCCCTGTTTGGCAGGTATGTGGGTGCAGACTGACAAAGTGTCGTTCTCTTTAAACCACACCTCAAAACATTCCCTGAGTCTTAATAAACGGTACTTGCTACATTTAGAAAAACACTGTCTTAAGAAAACACTGTCTCTTATGACACTGTCTCTCTCTGCTAGCTCCCTTGTTAGTGTTCATTACTTCAGGTTTTCAGAAACTTAGATGGTAAATCCCGGGTGAGTCAAAATTATGTTTAACACTTGAATGGCGGAAACCATTTATTTACAAATCATACTTCATATGTGTAAGATGATTTACAGGACACTCTCAACCTGTTCGTCATCATGTTCAACACACAGAAACCAGCGAGCAACAGTACCATTTAAAGCCCGAACACACATTTCACAGGGAATAGATCCATTAGTGTTAACATAATTTTGACTCACTTGGTAGTAGTAGCATTTTGTTTTTTTAGAGAGTTTTTTACCCACTGCAGTACCTTTGTCTTGTTTCCCTGGTTGACAGTTAAGTTGTTACTTGCTGGTGGACTGTGTAGCTGGCGGAGATGCACCCAAGCACTATTTTAATTTTTCCTCTTTTGTGCCTCTTTCTGATTACATTGCACTAATCCAGTTACCTATTTTTTCCAGTATTCCCCCACCATCTTGCACTTTGCAGTGTATATATATATATATATATATATATACACTGCAATATATATATATATATACACTGCAATATATATATATAATTACATGAGTGGGGCACAGTGGGTAGCACTGCAGTAGCCTCACAGCAGGAAGGTCCTGTGTTCGATTTCCAGGTGGAGCAGTCTGGGTCCTTTCTGTGTGGAGTTTGCATGTTCTCCCCATGTCTGGAGATCCTCTGGCCATCATGATTACAATCACCTGTTTGGAATCACTTCATTACTTAGTTTTTTCACCTCATTACTAGCCCTAAATTGCCCCTGTCTTAACTTTTTTTGGAATGTGTTGCAGGCCTGAAATGCAGGAATGGAGATATAATAACAAATCAAATGAAGTTGAGCAGACAAAACATGAAATATTTTGGGTTCAACTGTCTGCAATCAAATAAAAGTCAAAGTAAACGTAAGGAACACTGTGTTTTTATTTTATTTGCATTTTTCATACTGTCCCAACTTTTTCTGATTTGGGGTTGTTTAACGGTTGGGTGCAGGGTTACACTGGTGCAATCTTGTCTCACCTCCCTTAAGTGATCAGATGATGGCCATTTTTGTACAGTCGTCACCATACGGAAAGCATAAACTAGCCACTATGCTGAATATGCTGTATGCTGTATACACGATCACCTCTAAAATAATAACAGTTCAAATTTAATAATGACCATATTATTATTATAGTAAAATAAAGTGTGTGTATGTGTAAGAGAAATGGACCCTCCTATCAGCTTTTATATTGTTAAATCTTAGACTGCCCTTTAAAATCTGAAATTTTTTCCCCTTACACACCCTCTTTCTCACCTCTCACACACCCAAAGCTCAGTCGGTCTATTCGTTTTTTATTCGTAGACATTTTATTTAAAATCTTGTTTAGGGGAGGATCTGGTCAGCTTAAAGGGGAGGGCAGCCTTGCTAACCTTTTTACCAGGACCATTAATCATCCGAGATTTTACCTACTACTATCTCTCGCTCTCTCTCTCTCTCTCTCTCTCTCTCTCTCTCTCTCTTGCTTTCTCATCTTCACTCTCTTTGAGTCCATTACAAGGAAGTGCATGAGCTTCCATTTGCCTACATTAAATAGACTGTCAGCAGACGTCGGTGGGAAATAAATTTGTCGGACAGCATTTTCCCCCCTAAAAGCCGAGACTTTAAAGCTTCAAACTGAGGTGGATTAATTCATCCCCGGTGACATAGCGGCTGCAGATGTGCCTGTGTTATTCTTCATGAATGGCGAGGGTGATGAGTTGATAAGGTTGACCTGCTTGCTGCCTGTTTTTAATTACTCCGCAGGAATGCATGTGTGTCTGGTCGTTGATTTGTGCCCGGCCTTGTGTGAGTGGAATCGTGCTCCCTGTCTAGTGTCAGTGGTTTTCATCTTTTTCTCTTTGAAAAATAGAACCAAACTGTTCAGCCGATCACGACAGAAGCTGTTAAATTAATAATTATTTTAGCTTTTAAATTTCAGGTTTAAATAGGTTTTTATGGAGCAACTCTTTTTTATATTACTATTTTTATTATATGCAATAACATTTAAGTTTATTATACTGTATTTTTATTTCTTTCCTTATATTTTCATTTCTACTTAAATTTTTTTATAAATTTTTTTATTTTTACTGTGTTCATTACGTTTTTCTTTTGTGCTTTAGTGACCGGTCAGTTATAAAAAGCATTTTACTGCTAGTTACACCAGACCACCCCCCACCCCCTCCCCCAAAATTTAGCATAGCCAATTAGTCTTCTGCTGCTGGGGATCCCGATCGGATCCGAGGAGGATGTATTCACCTGACACACGCTCCCTCTGACCTGTGCATAGTCCACGACCCCTTCTTATTCACCCATACTATAGTGAATTTACATGTGAGGCCACTCTGCGCACAAAGAGTAATGTGCTGATCTCCGTGTTTCTCTACTTCTGTACAGCCGCCTCAGGTTGCTAACCACAGTCCTTAGCAGAGCCGAGATTAAAGCCTGTGGAGAATCTCAGTACTGGTGTACTAGAAGAATAGACCTGACAGTTTCCATCAGATTCAGCTCTTAGCATTAGGGATTTCCACTCTTTGTTTGGCTTATTTTAATCATAAACTCATCCAGATGTAGATCACATGGTGCAAATTGACTCATCAGACCACAAGACTTTTTAATTGCTCAGGGGTCCATGTTTTTTTTCTGCTGGGGAATCCCTGATCGCTTTCGAGGTATGTTGCTGCTCATACCTCCTCCGACACACGCTTCCTCTGACGTGTGCGCAGACCATCGACCCCTTCTTATTTGTCCATACTTCAGTGAATTCAGTCTTGTGCATGAAGAGTCACACACGTGATTAATTTTCTATTCTAAGCTATATTTTTAAGTCAGTCATAATTTAACTATTTAAAAAAATCAAATGTGAAGTGCTGTCTAGTGCTGTCTCCTGTTCCTTTAGGATAATGCAGTCTGACCGTGTTTGACATATGCTGACATGACTTTTGAGGCCTTTTTTCCTTAAAATATTAATTTTGCAGCTTTTCTGACTGGTATTTCTGCAGTTTGGCCTTATTAAGACTGTTAGTTGCTTTTATCACATCAGACCAGGTCACCTTCTTCCATTGCTTCGTGGTCCAGTTTCAATTCTCACGTGCCCATTGTTGGCGCTTTCGGTGGTGGACAGGGGTCAGCATAGGCTCCCTGACTGGTCTGTGGCTATGCAGCGCCATATGCAACAAACTTCGATGCACTGTGTATTCTGACACCTTTCTATCAGAACCAGCATTAACTTCTTCAGCAGTTTGAGCTACAGCAGCTCGTCTGTTGGATCGGACCACGCGGGCCAGCCTTCACTCCCCACATGCATCAATGAGCCTTGGCCGCCCATGACCCTGTCGCCGGTTTACCACTGTTCCTTCCTTGGACCACTTTTGATAGTTACTGATTACAGCAGACTCTCTCAAATCCTTACACTTGCCCATTTTTCCTGCTTCTAACACATCAACTTTGAGGATAAAATGTTCACTTGCTGCCTAATATATCCCACCCACTAACAGGTGCCGTGATGAAGAGAGAATCAGTGTTATTCACTTCACCTGTCAGTGGTCATAATGTTATGTCTGATCGATGTATATAGTATATAGAGTATAGATGTATACTCCATAGATGTTTATAGTGTTGCACAGAAACAATTTGGTGTGATTTATATACAATAACAATAGGCATTAATTAATTAATTCATTCATTATTTAATTACTATTTTCAAGCATTTCTATGGCTACTAATAATAATGCATGTTTGTAATAATGGCTTAGCCACTTCAAAGTTTTCATTTCCAGTATTTTATTCAGCACCTTTAATTACGTGAACCTCTGTAATAGCATCTCCAAATAACAGCACAGAAGAAAGTGAGAAACCAGCATTGCTGTGAGAATCAATAACATGATGCAGTTTCTCTCTCTCTCTCTGTCTCTCTGTCATGGTATAACTCTCCTCCTGTAGTATGTCTGCTTTCCCAAGGTGCCTCACTGGAAGATTGGAGCGTGAGGGATGGCGGGCTCACTCGACCTCGCGGTTCCACCGAGGCTTGTGGGTAATGGATTGGTCAGAGGCCTTTTTTGATGTTTTATTGAAAGATCACCGCGGCCGTCCGGCTTTCGCCTGCCTGTAAATCAGGATCCTCTGTGGCGGAGCGGAGCATGGTTTATGTCAGGTAGCAGCAGGAGGGGTCGGCCATCTATCTATCTCGTTCTTTCTTTTTCGCACACACACACACACACACACACACACAAATAGTCCATACACATCCAAAAGCGACTGCCACTGGTCGTAATAGCCACTGGTCATAATAATTCATTTAATTTCCTGGACTTTTAGGTCTTTTGTGAAAGTGTGTCAGTTCTGTTGTGTGTGTGTGTGTGTGTGTGTGTGTATGTGTGTATGTGTGTGTGTGTGTGTGTGTTTGTGTAAAAGCCACCAATTCCTACATCAGCTGTATAAAGTCCTTTCAGGGCACATTAACATAAGAAGCAGCAAAACTGCTTTTGCGCCGGCTGTTCCATTGTTTCCTACGGAGTGTGGCGGTGCCATTTAGCTTGCCACTGTGCTTCCCTACTCATGGCGCATTGCGCTATTTAGCCACATTATGCTTGTGATTTTCACCTGATCCACCTGATTGAACTTTGACCCAGTTTGCCGCTGACCTTTTCAGGTGCCTTTAGCATTTAGCAAACGCTTTTATCCAACGCTTTTATCCAATCCCTATGTCATTCTGTTAGCACATTAAGCTTGTTTAATGATAAGCGTTTTAGACTCTCTCTGAAAATCTAATTTCAATTACATGTATTTCTCAGCACCCAGAGCTATAACACAAGTTTCAAAGTGAAACAGGAGGAAAATCCAGCTAAACACAGCTACATGTGGACGCTTACAGAGTGGATTTGAGAGTTATTCAACACAAATGCAGATTCGTCTCATATGCTCACTTTGATGATGTCTACTTAGCACCGTGCAAAGCAGCGTTTTGTGCAGAGCTTCGTGGTTTAACCGCTTTTCATGTGAATGCGCCCTTAGTCTGTTGCTGCCGAACTGCCAAAGCAGCACAAACCGTTTCCCTCCACCTCCCGCGCTCAGCGCAGCCGTTAATGAGTGAGTCGATGTAGTTGAACATTTAGTTAATAAATATGTCAGACTTTTACCGCTCTTTTCCCTCTCATCCTCCCTCCCTCCAGTACTTGTCTCCGTCTTGCATGTTTCCTCGGGCTCGCTGAGAAATTGCAATTAGTTTTAGATTTACGCTACAATGACAGACACTGGTATATAAATAGAGGTTAAACACACAATTTACATATTAATTTCATGATTCATTTAATCAATGATTTATGTGGATATAGATTGCTTTTAATCTGCCTGTGCGAGGCACAGTTCTTTCTCACGTACTTTCTCTCTTCTGCTGTTCACCAAGCATGACAGAACAGAGTGCCGTATAGAAGCTCTTGCTTTCTCTTTCCCTCTCTCTCTCTCCCTTCTCAGCTGTTCAGTGGTTTGAAGAGGAATGCGAGCCAAACGGCACTCCTAATTGGTTTAATTTTTCAGTGCGTGCGCCGATCCTGACACTCGTTTACCGTACGCCGCCGTATCTCCTCTCGCTCAGCGATCGCTCTCTCTTCCCTTCAGGTTCCTCTCCCGCTCTCGCGCACTCGCGCTCCCACCATTAATAATGGGGTAATAATCAGGCTGGTTAAAGGCATGGTAATGAGAGCAGTGGTAATGGTGATTGGTGGCGCTGGTCGGGTATTCATAACAGATTGCTCGTACAGAGGCGAGCACGGGTGTAATTGAACCATGATTGAGACGCATTTGCTTCTCTTCCAGTTCATTGCTGGAGGCTGCGATGGGACGAGTCTCAGGGGAAACACTGAGGTGTGAGTGGCAACAATTGAATAAAAGACAATTATTTATGACTATATCATTTATTTGATTTCTGAATTATGTGTAATATGATTGTCAGTAGAGTGGCAGGTAGCTTGGTGGGTAGCACTGTCGTCTCACAGCAAGAAGGTCCTTGGTACATTTCACAGGTGGAGTAATCTAGGACCTTTCTGTTTGAAGTTTGCATGTTCTCCCCTTGTCTGCGTGGGTTTCTGTGGGCCCCAGTTTTCTCCCACAGCCCAAAGACATGCAGTCAGGTTAATTGGACATACTAAAAAATTGCCCTTAGGTGTGTGAATGTGTGTGTGTGAATGTATGCCCTGCGATGGTCTGGTGCCCTGCCCAGGGTATTTCTATGTGCATTGTGCCCATTGAGAGCTGGGATATGCTTATCCTGATTAGGATAAACAGCTTAGAAAGTGAGTGAGTGATGATTGTCAGTATAAAAAAAAAGTTGTAAAAAAGTGTAGTGGATGTTTAAACAGACATAATGTTCCAGATAGTCCAAGAGCAATTAGCTATAAAAATAGTAAAGCAAATATTTATTATTTATCTAATTTAGGTAATATTTAAGTAATGGTGTACATCACATCAATATCATCAATAAGCTGAACTGTACCTGCCTGATGTGTGATCTTTGGTCCTGGTATTCATGTGGATGCTACATTGAAATGCAACCTAACCTACCTAACTTATCTACCTAACCACTCTTCCAGACCAAGTACACACAAGTGTCAAGTAATTACATGTACGTGCTGAAAAATGGCCGCTCAGGTGGCACAGCGGTGAAGTACTCTTGCCCACTACAGACAGTGGTAGCCTAGTGGGTAGTCTATCAATCGAAAGATTGTCGGTTTGAATCCAGGCTCTGCTATGCAGCCACTGTTGGGCCCTCGAGCAAGGCCTTTAAACCTGTCTGCTCCAGGGGCATCGTACAATGGCTGACCCTGTGCTCTGACCCCAGCTTCCAGACAAGCTGGAATATGTGAAAAAAGAATTTTGTTGTACTGTACAACTGTATATGTATATATGACAAAGTCATTCTTCTTCACTAAGCTTGCTAAGATCCTGGGATCTGGGGTTCAAATCTCAGCAGTGCTATCGGCTGGATGGGCGTCTGAACAGATGTCTGTATGATTGGTTACTGTCTGAAACAGCCTAGCCATTAAGAGGTATGCTCTCAGTGCTGGTCCCAAGCCTGGATAAAAATGAGGATTGCATCAAGAAGGGCATCCACCATCTGCTTTACTGACCAGATTTACTGCGGCGACCCCTAATGAAAAGAACTTTAACACCAATGTTAAATCTGGCAACTTTTTCTTATCCAAAAGCTGCCAATTGAAAAAGAGTTACAGATGCAGAGAACAGGTGTACAATTTACATTCATTAATTTATTCTGTGGTATTTTATCACTGCTTTATCCCATTTAGGGTTGCAATGGTTACATTTCACTGGGCAAATGTTGCCACTCCATCACAGTGCAAACACAAATACACACACTTATACCCAGGCCAATTTACTATCTCCAGTTAACCTGACTGCATGTTTTTGGACTGTGGGAGGAAACTGAAGCTCCCAAATGAAAGGAGGCACGGCAGGCACGGGGAGAACATACAAACTCCACACAGACAGGACCTGGGCCGCTCCACCTGGGAATCAAACCCAGGACCTTTTTGCTGTACATGTTACAGAATATATTAAATAATATCTATATCAACAAGGAATACACAACCTTTAATCTAGTAGCATTGTTCTGTTTTTCACTAATACTACTAGTAATAATATGTATGAATGAATACATTATCCACGGTGTCTTTGGTTGGTCTTAAATATATAGAAAGGACATCAACGGAGATAGGTAAAAATGGTAATTGAGTATTTTATCAGAGCTTTTTGTAAGACTCATAAAATGAAGATTAAAGCTTATGTTGGCACAGAAGGAACAAACTGGAATGATTTATTAGTGCTGACATCAATATGTCACCGCAGGGTCAGACTGGAATAAGAGGAGAGAGAAGAGACAGAGAGAAATAAAGAGAGAGAAATAGGGAGAGAGAGATAAATGGAAAGAGAGAGTGAGAAAGAGAGAGGTGAGGTGCAGAAAGGTGCAAGATAGCTGCTCATCCTGCGGAAGGTAAATAATGGGCTTTAATTATTTGCTGGCGGAGCTGTTGAAAGCCCGGACCGATATTGTCACCGGGACGCCACAGCTGCTATGACGTGTGGCTGTGAATGTTAAAGGTGATAATGGAAGGGTGTGTGTGTGTGTGTTTGTGTTATCAGCCCCTGATAAAGACACAGTAGAGAGACAGGAGGCAGGTAATTGGGCCGTGTTAACCTTACCACTCTGCCATCCATTTCAAAGTGCTTCTCAGGTCTGGACTTCCATCATCAATACACCCATCCATCAACCAATCGTAATCAATAAATTGATCAGTGATTGAAGGGCTAATGCTGTGTATTATCGTTTAAGTGTCTAAATTGACATTATTCTCTATCATCTTGTGAATATTAAGGACACACCCTTAACAACTACGTCCTATAAATCAGAAGCTTTTAAAACATGGGAAACACTGTCCACATTTAAGCAAGCTTAATATTGCCAGGAGCTGTTGTGCATGACAGGAAGTGAGGTGCCAATTTTGGAGCAGTGGTACCTTTTTTGCTTGTTCGGCAGCCTCTAAGCCTCTAAGCTCATATCTTGCATGACTGAGGGATGTGCATCTTGCATGACTACGTTCAGACAGGCAGCAATTTTTCACCTCTTGATGCCTGAATTGCTGATCGCTTGGCCCTGTGTTAACACCAGAAGCATCATCAGCTCTGGGCATTTGGTTGCCATGGTTTAACTGACATGCCACCAAAACAAAACTGATATAAATCAGATACTTACAATCAATATTGATACAATACAATATGACAGCCTTATACAATACAATACGACATGACAGTCTGATACGATACAATCTGATACGATACGATGCAATACTACACAATACAATACAATATAAATTTTTGATACCCAGCTGTGCCCCATGAATTAATTAAGAGGGCCCTCGTAGGAACGCCACTGATCAGATGTTGTTTTTCTTAGCACTGCAAGGAAATGGTGTAATAACAAGGTAGTGTGTGTTCTGATGTGAGCGTAGCCAGTGCAGCAGTGTTATTTGATTTTTTTGTTCTCTTCCCCCCCCCCCCCCCCCCTGATAAGGGAGCTTCACAAATGACACACTCTGACAACTGCAATCTTTTCACCTACACGAGGCGAGTTCATATGTGGATCAGCTTTGTGCACGGAGAGCCACACCCTGATCAGCATTATTCCCCAGCTCTGTGCAGGCGCCATCGATCAGCCAGCAGAGGTCCTAATTGCATCAGTTATGATGAACCCTGGTTCAGCTTGTCCCACCCTGTGAACAACAGCCAATCGTTGTTCATGTAGCTGCCCAACCCAGCTGGATGGCAGAGCTGAGATTCGATACAATGTATTCAAAATAACAGCTCTGGTGCAGTAGTGTATTTTACCTGCGCCACCTGAGCGACCGTTATTGGGATTTTTAATTTTTAATTTAATTTTTTTTTATTGGGAACACATACACTGTTAACACTGGTTGTAGGTTGTACAGTTAGAGACTAGAGCTCTTTTATTTTGAATAAATAATGTAGGTTAGTGTTCCTCTAGTCTTTCATCACTTTCTGATCACAAGACACTGTTGGCTTTATTTTTTTTATTGACATTGTGTTTAAAAATCTCAATAACACTGCTGCATCTAATATAACATAGCTGGTATTACCATGTCTGTCATTGCATACCCATAAAGTTCATGTGTATGGTAGGTATACACCGATCAGCCATAACATTAAAACCACCTCCTTGTTTCTACACTCAAGGTCTATTTTATCAGCTCCACTTACCATGTAGAATCACTTTATAGTTCTACAATTACTGACTGTAGTCCATCTGTTTCTGTACATAACTTTTTCGCCTGCTTTCACCATGTTTTTCAATGGTCAGGACCCCACAGGACCAGCACAGAGCAGGTATTATTTAGGTGGTGGATTATTCTCAGCACTGCAGTAACAATGACATGGTGGTGGTGTGTTAGTGTGTGTTGTGCTGATATGAGTGGATCAGACACAGCAGTGCTGCTGGAGTTTTTAAATACCACTCCTACCTAGTTGGTCCAACTTGTAGATGTAAAGTCAGAGTCGATCGCTCATCTATTGCTGCTGTTTGAGTTGGTCATCTTGTACACCTTCATCGGTTGTCACAGGACGCTGCCCACGGGGAGCTGTTGACTGGATATTTTTGGTTGGTGGACTATTCTCAGTCAAGCAGTGACGGTGAGGTGTTTAAAGACTCCATCATACCAACACAACACACACTAACACACCACCACCGTGTCAGTGTCACTGCAGTGCTGAGAATGATCCACCACCTAAATAATACCTGGTCTGTGGTGGTCCTAGGAGAGTCCTGTCCATCGAAGAACAGCAAGCAAGGGGGCTAACAAAGCATGCAGAGAAACAGATGGACTACAGTCAGTAATTGTAGAAATACAAAGTGCTTCTTTATGGTAAGTGGAGCTGATAAAATGGACAATGTGTGTAGAAACAAGGAGGTGGTTTTATAGTTATGGCTGATCATCGTTGTGGAATCGTTTGCCAGGGCCTTTTAAAATATGCGACAGTTTGCAAGGGTTTAGACAGGCTGTTAAGGAATGGTTGTATGAAAAGGGAACGTTTGCTAATTAAAAGTTTTAATAATGTTTATGAATTAAATTGAATATATTGTGTTATGTTATAATGATTATATTACGATGGCATGCTTGCTATGCTGCTGATTGTTGGACCTGATTATGTATAGGGACCACAATGGAAATAAGTCTATGGACTTTTTGTGTTATCCCTGACTGTTTCAGTTTTTTATAGGAGGTATTGTATCTATTTATAAAATATGAAATGGTTCAATAAAATCAAATCAAATCAAATCAAATCAGTGTATATTCAAAAGAATCAGTAAATGGACCAGCTAGGTGTACCTAATACAGTGGTCAGTGAGTGCATGTGACCTGAGTGCAAGTCTTTTACAAATCCTGCATTTGTTTTTATTCAAGCTTACTGCAAGGCTGGCACACGCTCATGCTGGCACAGGCACAGGACGGGTCTGAGGAGAGTCATTCATGCGCCTCTCACCTGCCATAAAGCTCATCTCTGGAACTGTAGCCACTGTCAGTCTTTTACAAGCCCTCTGCTGCCCATAACACACATGTAGCTCTATTCATAGGAGAACGTGTGAACGCTTTTTACAAAGCTTGCTGACGGACGCGTGTGTTGTGCGACAATAACGTATTCCGCAAACATTCTGGCTCTTTTATTTTTCCCCTCATAGTTTCCTGCAGCTGTGTACTCTGTGCAAGTGTGTGTGTGTGTAGCATCTAGTTAATATGCTGGACCTGTCCTGGGCATTCAGATGGGAAAAAAGAGCTGAGGTTTCAGAGTTCAGAGTTTAAAGGAATACTAATCTGTCTACTAAATCTGTAACATATACTCATATTAACACAGGAATATATATATAGAGTTGTTATATACAGTATAGTTATATACACCGTCAGGCATAACATTATGACCACCTCCTGGTTCTACACTCACCGTCCATTTTATCATCTTCACTTACCATATAGAAGCACATTGTAGTTCTACAACATCTGTTTCTCTGCATGCTTTGTTACCCCCTTTCATGCTGGTCTTCAGTGTTCAGGACCCCCACAGGACCACCACAGAGCAGGTATTATTTGGGTGGTGGATTATTCTAAGCACTGCAGTGACACGGACATGGTGGTGGTGTGTTAGTGTGTGTTGTGCTGGTATGAGTGGATAAGACACAGCAGCTCTGCTGGAGTTTTTATACAACTCACTGTCACTGCTGGACTGAGAATAGTCCACAAACCAAAAATATATCCAGCCAACAGTGCCCTGTGGGCAGCATCCTGTGACCACTGATGATGGTCTAGAAGATGACCAACTCAAACAGCAGCAATAGATGAGAGATCGTCTCTGACTTTACATCTACAAGATGAACCAACTAGGTAGGAGTGTCTAATAGAGTGGACAGTGAGTGGACACGGTACATATGCTTCAAATGCTATTTAAATAATTCTCAAACATGCAATTAACATAAATACAATTCTACACAGATGTACCAGCATTGATCAGGTCACAGCACACACAGCCCACATTGTTTTCTGATCATTACTTCTCACTCTAATAAAAAAGACTCGGTTTAAAACACACTTAAAATGGGTAGTTTCTCCACACGACCCGCAGACGTGTTCCCCTCACACACATTTGCCCTACTCTCAGTTCTGTGAAGGGTATCAGCACCATAAACGTGCGCGCACAGTCACAGCGATAGATCTCAGACTAAAAATTGTGCTGAATTAAACAGCATCTGCCGTTTAAATGGAAGCGAGTGGCGGAACAGACCCGGCAAGAAAGCGGGTCAGGGTTAGAATGTGCACAAGGTCACGTTTAAAACACACAAGGGTTCGGAAGGGCCCATAAATCAGGTGGCGCATACGGCTGCCCTCCGCGCTGCCTGATTTAACACCTGCACCCAGACCTTCCTTGTCAGGCCTGCCGTTCTTTATTACAGGAGCTCGGCTCGCTACGCCGCTCCGTCCCTCCCCCTCCTCACCGCCACAGATAGAGTTCACCTTTAAAAAAGGCAGCCGTAACTCTCTCCTTATATCCGATCTTATTCTCGGGCTGGCACGCTCTCTCACTTGCTCTCTCTATCTCTTTTTTCTTTTTTTTCTCTCTGTCATCTTCCTCAATTCGACCAGAGTTCAGGGAGTGGTCAGATTTTTTTTGGAAGGCAAGTGGCAAATTGTTTAAAGTAAGGAAACGTAGGGGGTTGTGATTGAGTAACGTCTTTGCTATGTGTGGAAGAGGAAATAGGATGTGGGTGCGTGGCGTGTGGATGTGTGTGTTGCACTTTGAGGCCTGCAGAAACGCTTTATGCTATTCCAAATGTGTTGCTATTGTTTAATAATGACATGTCAAGGGTCTTTATTTGCTTTTTTATTTTAAAGAGTAGTCAGTGATTTGCAGGCAGTTTTTTTTTGTTCAGTAAAGCAAAAAACTTACAAACAAACAAAAACCCAATCAGCACAATTTCAAATAGATTGGGGGACAGTGTGTGCCTTTCAGGTGTGGCATTGGAAACAAGGCAAGAAACAAGAGGATGATGAACAAGAGGACATAGCTGTATGCCAGATTTGTTTCTTACATTCTATAGTTAAGTATATAGTACTGTATAGTGAAATTCAAAATGAAAGGTTTGTGTTTAACAATTCAACGTTTTGCATTCGCGTAGCATTCAAGTGTCTCATGTCCACTGGTTAATTTGCACTATTAGGCGGTCCTAGTGTAATCGAGCGTCTTTAGAGTTTGCCAAGTTTATAAAGAAAGAAATAAACTGTTCATAGGCTAACTATCAGGAGCAGAATACTTTATTGACTTGTTCTTTTGGGGCGCAGCACACTACAGAGAGATGATCATGTGTGTAGAGAAGCACACTTTTGCTTTGATTATGGAATCCACAAATGGACAAAATGCACCCAAACGTGAACACATAGATCAAACATTGTCAGCACACTACAACACAGAAAAGTCTGTTACACTAGCAATCCTACGGCAATTCTGTTAGCAATCGGTTAGCCAAAATGTCCAAGATGTTGAAGTCTAAAACAGATAAAAACACTTCTTGGGTTAGTTTGGAAAGCTCCCAACCGCTTCTGTGGATGCTGAGGATGGTATGTCAAAACACAGGTCATTGCTAATTGTTCTAGGTTTATTAAGGTAGGCTGTGCTGTGTATTGTAGCTTCCATTAATTCTATCATTCAGTTTATGAGTGTAATTTAATGATTGTCGGGAAATGTGGCACTTTCCTTGAATTTAGTAGGGCCCTAGTTACACTGATCAGCCATAACATTAAAACCACCTCCTTGTTTCTACACTCTATTTTATCAGCTCCACTTACCACATAGAAGCACTTTGTAGTTCTACAATTACTGACTGTAGTCCATCTGTTTCTCTACATACTATTTTGGCCTGCTTTCACCCTGTTCTTCAATGGTCAGGAATGGTCGCCCACAGGACCTCCACAGGACCACTACAGAGCAGGTATAATTTAGGTGGTGGATCATTCTCAGCACTGCAGTGACACTGACATGGTGGTGGTGTGTTAGTGTGTGTTGTGCTGGTATGAGTATATCAGACACAGCAGCGCTGCTGGAGTTTTTAAATACGTGTCCACTCACTGTCCACTCTATTAGACACTCCTACCTAGTTGGTCCACCTTGTAGATGTGATGTCAAAAACGATCGCTCATCTATTGCTGCTGTTTAAGATGGTCATCTACTAGACCTTCATCAGTGGTCACAGGACGCTGCCCATGGGGCGCTGTCGGCTGGATATTTTTGGTTGGTGGACAATTTTCAGTCCAGCAGTGACAGTGAGGTGTTTAAAAACTGCATCAGTGCTGCTGTGTCTTATCCACTCATACCAGCACAACACACACTAACACACCACCACCATGTCAGTGTCACTGCAGCACTGAGAATGACCCACTACCCAAATAATACCTGCTCTGTGGTGGTCCTGACCATTGAAGAACAGGGTGAAAACAGGCTAACAAAGCATGCAGAGAAACAGATGGACTACAGCCAGTAATTGTAGAACTACAAAGTGCTGCTATATGGTAAGTGGAGCTGATAAAATGGACAGTGAGTGTAGAAACAAGGAGGTGGTTTTAATGTTATGGCTGATCAGTGTATATTCTATAGTAAATGTACATGCATGTATTCTGTAAGTAAACACCTTATAGTCCTGACTAATGGAGCGATTCTGACAAAGCTGCAGTATGTAACTTTGGTTTAAAAGCCCTGGAAGGCCTAAGTCATTAATTTATTGTCAGAACTCCTGGGTTGAATCGGGCACACTTTTTGGGACTTAACATCAGAAGTCATTATGGACTGTTGCTCCAGCCTTAGGCACTACTTGGCTGTAACATGAATGTGTATTGACCTCGGATAAATCGGCAACGCACAACTGACTTTGAGAATTATTTTCCTAGCAACTGGGAAGTCTCTATAGTCCATACTTAAATAAAAAAAATGAACCATTATTTAGTTTTTACTTAAAAAGAGTTTTGACTGCTCTGGGCAGGTTCAGTCTCTTCTATTCTAAGTGACAAATCAGGACGGGACTGATTAGGCGATGTATGTTAAATAATGAAGCTCACCGGAGGTCGAGCGGCCGCTCTTTAGTCATCCGTAATAGAATCTTTCCTCTCAATTCTCCAGGGCGGAGGGGCCTCAGGGGCCCTCCCGGGGACAGTGCTGTATATCAGAGCCTAAATTACAAAAATAGTCATTAATGATGGGAAATGGATGATGTGTAAGATTAAGTGTAGTCTCAGTGATGGAGCATTCCTCCTCAGGTTCATTTAGACTTTTAAACAGACTGAGTGTGGGTGTGAGTGCGCTTTATTCACAAGTCCGTATTCAAGGTATTAGTGCATTTGCCTTTTGTCCCTGCTCGCTGATTCATTTGCGTATCAAACTTTTGTGTCCGCTTCCTGACAAGATATTTACTCTCCGAGTTTGGCAGCTCCTCAGAAAACCCTAAAGCTAAACCCTTTAGCGCAGCTCGCAAACACGCTCATCACCATCCCAAACAAAAGCGCTTGTCAAATCGCGCCGGCATCTCGCACAAAGTGCTTTTTGTGTGCGTGTGTTCCTCATGCTCTGCCTTAATAGCAGCCTTCGGCAATAAATCGCAAACAATTTGGCCACCTTGTCATAATGCGAAGGCGCTTGTCAGCAGGTCCTCGAGCGCCGAGCAGGAGAGTTTAATTATAACGTGAGGCGCGCAGCCTGCGCCTCCCACTGATTGGCAGGTAGCCCGCTCGCTCCGCCCACTCGCCAGAGGAAAAGAATGCGGAAGTGTGTTGACGGCTAGCACCTCGACGGCCCGTGCATTGTTCTGGCGAGCTTGAAAAGAGCCACGCAAATATTCCTGTCAGACTTTTACCGCCTCTTCTGTCAAGCTACGCACATTTTTTTATTTTAAAAATGCACTTCATAGCATTGTTAGACTTCTTCCATCCAGAACTATTTCCACAATAGTTCTCAAAGTGATGAGTAGCTATTATTTGCCTACTAATACTGACACATAATTGGACAGTGTCCGCCATAATCCAGGCTGTTAGGCAACAGTTTTGTCAGCGTGAAGTACGTACTGCAAGATTTATTTCCTACAGGATATTGTGAGGTTGTCAAGTGATTTTTTTACTTTTTGTGTGTGTCACACAAAAACAGTTTGAATTGATTTAGCTTTCAAGTAAAGTGACTGTGTAAGGGCAAGGTTCACATTTTTACAGTTTACAGTTACAATAGTTTATTGATTGAATATTTTACCCCTCTAAAAGCTGCATTTAACAAATGATATGTTCAAAATTCAGTGGAATACCAAGAAGCACTCAAAAGAAGTCAGGTTTAAATTAAGTCAGGTTTAAATGTTAAAATAGATAGCATTTACTGTAGTACATGTGTTGAATGCAGCAGGTTTAATCAGCATAAAGACCTGAGTGACTTTAATAGGGGCCAAATCATTATGACCAGATGACTGTCTTCAAGTATGGTTTAAGAAGGGACAAGCTACAAACCGGTGACAGGTTGTTGGCTGGCCAGGGCGCCAGAGGATGGATGGATGGATGGATGGATGGATAAATAATCTGTAATAATACTTTATTAATCCCGAAAGAAATTAAGGCCATAAAGGACATGAAGGCTTTGGCATATTTTATGGACCAACAGACCAAAAGGGCTCCTGTGGCTCAAATGCAGATCATTTTAATGCTGGTGATGTGGTGAATCTGTCACAAACCCTTCTGTGTATGGAGCTTTGTAGATGTCAGCAAAGTAGTAGATACGGCCCGAATGGGATTATTTAAATACAGCTTATTTTTAACCAGGTACTTACTATCAAAATAAACTCAAAGAAATGGTTGAGCAGACCATTATAGGGTTTATTACTTTTAAATAATGTGAAATCTTGATGCTGTTGATATAGTGTCCCATAAAAAAAACAACTGATTTTAGTATAACCTAATACATGTCCTGAATTTATTAAGTTCTTTTGGAGGTAAACGTGTACATTGGGTCTGTCTGAAAACCTAGTAAGTTGCCTTGCTGCCTACTGCCTAAGTAGAGAGGATTCTATTAAGACAGATCATTCAGACGTGCTACTTAAACAGCGATTATGGCGATTACGTCACCACAGTTTTCATTTACTAAGCTAACACATTTAGCCTCAGGCCATTCAAACCACTGGGTTGAGACGGCACAACCCTCTAGCATGCCAGCTAACATTTTCCTCTGTGTATTAAAAACAGTTAAACTGTCACTGACAAGCCCGAGTCTGCAAATAAATGACACTTGTACACGTTTATACAAATTAAAAATCATTGACAATTAATTTTCATTTGAAAACAACTCCGCATTCATCCTCCAGATTTGTCACTTTTTGTGAGAAAAGTTGTGCCGCACTGAATGCTGGGATTGCCTTCACTGCTTAGGAAGCATTGGATGCTCCTTCGTTATTCAGTCAGATTATTGCTTAGAATTAAGGCATCTCAGTAGGCAGCATTTTGAGGTATCCAAGAATTTAGACAGCCTTCTTTTTGGGAGCATGTATGATGACGTAATCACGTCTGTGTAGAGAGCTCACTAGGTTTTCAGACAGACTCATTGTGTCTCTTATAAAAAGTTAAGAATAGCATTTTACAGAGGTGTAGTCAGAATGGTGGCTGATCAGGAAGCTTCAGTTAAAGTCTTGTCCAGCATTGTATTCAAACTTCTGAAAATGTAATCACAGACAGGTCACTGATAAGGAAACACATGCACACACACAAACACACACACACACACACACACACACACACACATGAACATAACACCCACTCTCCCGTTTTCTGTGTAACGCTTTCTTTAATTTCCTTTTTTTAGAAGACGAAGAACACCTTTATTTGTCATATATACATATACATGTGTTCAGTATAATGAATTCTTTTTCCGCATGTCACAGCTTGTTTGGAAGTTGGGGTCAGAGTGCAGGGTCAGCCTTGCTCAATGGCCCAACAGTGGCTGCATAGCAAAGCAGCCCATAACCCAAAGCTCCAGCCACTAGGCTACCCCTGTCACTAATCCTTAACACACTCTTTACTCCTCCATCTCCAACAGGTTCCTCTCCTCTCTATCCAGTCTTTCTCTCTGGCCAAAGACATTTCTGATCCCATCATATCTCATTTAGGCTTTTGTCCACAAGTCCTTAGTATTTTACATGTGAACCAACCTTGGCTGTCTACTTTACTGAGACCCCCAGCCAAAAAACAGATACCGTTAATGTAATTTCTTAAATTAAACCCTGATTTAGCTGCTATTTGACAGACTTGTCACACCGTTATCAGCGCACCTGCAGCAGAGAAATGACTTTCTTCTGACGTGGCACAGCATGTTATTAAATTGATTACACACATGATCGAACCGATTTGATGCTCAATCGTGTATGCTCTCTCTCTTCTCTTTTCACTTCTAGCTGTGCAGACACACACACACACACACACACACACACACAATCATTAGCCCTCTTGATACGAATGTAATGAAGTGGACCAAATAAACTCTGTCCTACCTGTAACTAAAACTTTGGTTTACAACAACACGTTCTCGGTTAAACTATGTCAAAAGCACCAGCGTTGTGCGGCAAGTATAGCTATGTATGGCAATAGGGTCCTGGAGACCTGGGTTTAATCATCAGCTCCAGTCACTGTCCCTGACAGTAGGTTGGTCAGCTACTTTGAAGTGTCTCTTAGGAGTAATCAGTGAATTTTGGTCCAGGGTGTTTTTCTTCCTCCAGTGTTTCCAGATAGGGTTTGGACCCACCACAATCCTGAATAGAATCAAGCAGTTATGGATATTTACATTTTCATGCCATGTTTTGTCTTTGTTGCTTGTTTGTGTTTATTGATGCACTACCACAGAACACAAGAATATTATGAGGAATCTTCAAAAAGTTTCAGCACTTTTATATTTCCATTGGAAATGGTAAGGGCGGGAGGAGTAGTAATTGGTGGTGTCTGAGAGACTGGGAGAGAGCTTATAGTCCAGATTTAGCACCATCTGATTTCCACCTGTTTGGACCTCTCAAAGAAGCTTTAAAGGGAAGAAGATTTACTATATAGAAAAATGCTGTTATTTGTTTTTGAAGTAAAAAAAAGTGCAGAAACTCTTTGGAGAACCCGTGTATCATGGGAAAATGAGCAATAATAAAGTACTGTATATTACTGGGTATTTTAAATACTACTTTGTTTTTATTTTACAAATAAAAGTCTCTTCAACTCTCAACTCCTTCTCACTGCAACCAGCTGTGTCATTTTGTATCTGAAGTAGCTGTTCTGTCATGCACCAAGATCATACAAATGTAAATCCTGATCAGTGTATAATCAAGTCAAAAATGATATTAATATTTTATATAAATACAGCTTGGTAACAAATAAAAAAATATAGAGAATAATACATGTATATACAGGGGGAGTCAAAATTATGTTTAACACTTGAATGACGGAAACCATTTATTTACAAATCATACTTCATATGTGTAAGATGATTTACAGGACAGCCAACACACATAAACCAACAAGCAAGCAACAGTACCATTTAAAGCCCGAACACACATTTGGCAGGGAATAGATCCATTAGTGTTAACATATTTTTGACTCACCCTGTAATAAGTGCAGTTATTTCTAGACAGATGTAATGCAGGATACAATTAACAATCATCATCCCACCATGATCTTGGTCATATATAAATTCATAAGCAATGCTAAGTCTGACAGAGCTTTGTTTCTAATATGGCAAAAGAAAATAACTCAAAGTGTTCATAATTAGAGTGTGTATGGTCGGAGCTTCGGTCTCAAAACCTGCTCAAATGGCTCAAATGTTTCACTTCATGTATTGCATACTAATATCAGTATTAGAGTTGTGTGTTCCTAGAATTTTTTTCTCTTCAGATTAATGTAAAATTTGTAATCATGGATTGGAAATTGAATAGGTTAGTTGAACGTAAATGTAAAAGTTTAAGAACTCATTTTATAACAGAACCTAGATAAAATCATTAAATCATCATCATTATTTTTAACTAATTATTTTTTTGAATTAGTATTTGTGTTTTTCAGGAGTTTTCAGGGTTAAAAGACGTTTAGGTAAAGCTAAAATCTATTGTGAAGTAACAGAGACCCAAAGTCCTTCTATTACATGTTGATTGGCATGTTGCTATTGTTAAATGTGATTGTTAACCTACAGAAAGAACACTAACCAGGACTATATGAATAACACATTTTATTACATTTTAAACTGGAATAAGGTATAACGACTTTAAATAAATGTGTTTACAGCTTATAAAACCTGATGTGTTTCTGTACTTCTGTATACTATATGCCATTAACTTATTTATATTTTTATTTTTGCTTTTTTCATGTGATGATCTTCACCCTGGTGTTTTCTTCACTTGATGTTACAGGTAAGTGAAAATACTTTTCCTAAACTCCTGCTCTGGGGGCCAAATGGTATAAATCATTTAAATTATTTAGCTATGTAATTAAACATTAACGTTTCTACATTATACAACATCTGCTTTTAGCTTTACATTTTCACAATGGATCAGACTTTATGAAATAAAAATGCAGTGTAGAAACTTGATGAAATACTTTCATGTGCTTTTTAAAAGTAGAATACTGTATTATTTTGCAAGATTATCATCTAAAATAATAACCATTATCTTGTATCTTTTACACATTATTAGTTGTGTGTACACAGATCAGTCATAACATTAAAACCACCTTCTTGTTTCTACACTCACTGTCCATTTTATCAGCTCCACTTACCATGTACAGCTTACCATGTATTAAAAAACTTCAGCAGCGCTGCTGTGTCTGATCCACTCATACCAGCACAACACACACTAACACACCACCATCATGTCAGTGTCACTGCAGTTCTGAGATTCATCCATCACCTATATAATACCTTTTCGGTGGTGGTCCTGACCATTGAAGAACAGGGTGAAAGCAGGCTAAAAGTATGTAGTGAAATAAATGGACTACAGTCAGTAATTGTAGAACTACAAAGAGCTTCTATATGGTGAGTGGAGCTGATTAAATGGACAGTGAGTGTAGAAACAAGAAGGTGGTTTTAATGTTATGGCTGATCAGTGTATGTTGTTTGGCTTCATCAAGAAGCGATTAGAACAGGTCATAATGACATATGCAGCTAAACGTCATTGAAACTTTGGGTTTAATAGAACTTTCTAATGGTAAAAGTCATTTATTAAACACTTACACACACACACACACACACACACACACACACACACACACACACAGCTTTACCCCCACAGTGTTCATTTTGTGTACTAAAAATGCTGCATTGCATTCAGGGCTGCAGGCTCTTTCCTCCCGATAAGGCACACCATGACATTTGGTCCTCCTTAATACACCTCTTTGTCACAATCGCCGCTGTAATTGTCTTCTGCAGAGTGCCGTGCTTTTAATTAAAGTGAGTGGTAGGCTATGACAGAAATGATTTATTTCACGCACTCCGCCATCGGGTCACACTCACACGTACACACACATACACAGACGCACAAGCACACACCTCAGACTGTGAGTCTACACACACAGGGCAAATTAATTACACCAAATCAAATTACACAGTAGCGCCAAATCACGCTGTCTGTCTGCGTGTGCCGTGGCAGCACCAACAAGAAGTTTATTACGAATAAAAAGGGGGAAAAGACTAGGATGAGACCAGGATAATGCAGACAAATGCAAAGAATAATAGTTTAATTATAATACAAATTATTAAAAAAATTTTAAATACTTTATATGATATTTAAAAATCCACTAAAATCCACTGTGAAGTAATAGAGACCCAAAATCTCTCTTTAACATAAATAATATTTATAAATAATGACAAGGAATAACATTATGACCACCTTCCTAATATTGTGTTGGTCCTCCTTTTGCTGCCAAAACAGCTTTGCTCACGTGCCCATTGTTGGTGCTTTCGGTGGTGGACAGGGGTCAGCATAGGCAACCTTGACTTGTCTGTGGCAGTGCAGCCCCATACGCACTGTGTATTCTGACACCTTTCTATCAGAACCAGCATTTACTTCTTCAGCAATTTGAGCTACAGTAGTTCGTCTGTTGGATCTGACCACACGGGCCAGCCTTCACTCCCCACGTGCATCACTGAGCCTTGGCCGCCCATGACCCTGTCGCCGGGTTACCACTGTTACTTCCTTGGACCACTTTTGATAGATACTGGCCACTGCAGACCGGGAACACCCCACAAGAGCTGCAGTTTTAGAGATGCTCTGACCCAGTCGTCTAGCCATCACAATTTGGCCCTTGTCAAACTCGCTCAAATCCTTACGCTTGTCCATTTTTCCTGCTTCTAACACATCAACTTTGAGGATAAAATGTTCACTTGCTGCCTAATATATCCCACCCACTAACAGGTGCCGTAATTAAGATATAATCAGTGTTATTTACTTCACCTGTCAGTGGTCATAATGTTATGCCTAGTCGGTGTATATATATATAACTTGTACAGATTTAATACATATGTGAATTACAAACACAACATATTTAAAAAGATGCAAGGGAAACTGATAACTGATATTTTGTAATGCATTTTGGGATCTGATCTGGGGCAGTGTTAGCTTAGCAGTTAAGGTCTAGAAATCAGAAGGTTGTTAGTTCTAGCTTTACCTCTGCTAGGTTGCCACTATCAGGCCCTTGAGCAAGGTCTGTAACTGTCAGTTGTTCTCTATATGGACAAAAGTATTGGGACACCCCTTCTAACTATTACATTTATGTGTTTCAGCCACAACAATTGCTAACAGGTGTAATAAAGTAATTATTTAAGGAAACTCTATGCTTCCAACAGTTTAGGGAAGGGGCTTCCCTGTGTCAGCATGACTGTGCCCCTGTGCTCAAAGCAAGCTCTATAAAGACATGAAGAAAAGCTTTGGGATGAACAGGAACATCAATTATGGCTTTTTAGCCATCATAAGAGCTCGTTCATACAAATGCTTATTTGACTGAATGTGCACAAATTCCCTCAGACATACTTCAAAGTCTTGTGAGAAGCTTTCTTAGAACACTGGCTGTTGTTATAGCTGATAAAATCACATAGATGGGACGTCCAACAAGCTCATGGTCAGGTGCCCAAATACATTTGGCTGCATAAAGTAGTGCACCTACACAATGCCTTCTTCCCCTTCATTAATAAAATATATTCCACATGTCAGGAATAAGCAACACCCACACAACATAGTTTTATTGTTTTTAAGTGACCTGAACTAACCTGGTTTCTTTCCTTTGGCCCATTTTGGATCCAATACAGGAAAAAAAAAAGAAAATAAAGGAGAGGAACCAGCATGTTGCATCGAGAACTGCGTGTTGCATATACACCTAGTTTTTGTCATCTCAGTTTTAGAAGAGAACAATTGCCTCTTAAATAGCCTCCCCCTTATTATCCTCTCCAACAATACAGTGAAAACATCCTGTTTTTCCATCCCAATGTTATAAAAGTTAATTAATTGTCCCATCCTGTCTGCTCGGGAGGGAAGGACCTGGAAAAAGCAATTAAAGCAGTAAGGGAAAAACAAACAAAACTCACTCGTTTCACATTCCAATGATTTACACAGAAAAGAAAATAATCTAACTGCAGTGATTCTACAGTATACGGGCTTTTATAGTGGAGTAAAACGTTGAATAAATTAATTCTTGATATTAAATATTATATCGTTTTAAGTTTCATTTGGTAACACTAAAAAAAGAACATTAACAATGATTTTAATGAACGATATATTCTTAGTTATTTTAGATAAAATACAAAAACACAAATAATAAAAATGTGGACAGTAGGCAGTCTGAAAAAATAAGAAACTATAATAAATATGAATAATTATTACAGATTAAATTCACATGAATGTGAATTAATATTAAACACCATTAACCATTTAAAGCATTACTTTGGTTCCGATTCATTGAACTGATTCATTGAATCAGGAATCGGTTCCCATACAAAATAATGCACATTAACACAAAGTGTTTCACTAACACAGTAACTAAAGTTTATGGGACAAAAATGTCTTCATATTAATGTAATATTTTACAATATGCATGTTATAATTGTAATGTTATAAAAATACACCTGTTCCAACAAACTACATTTTACATTAATTTACTTTGCTTGCGGGGCAACATACACCGATTAGGCATAACATTATGACCTTCCTAATATTGTGTTGGTCCCCCTTTTGCTGCCCCATACAAAACAAACCGTGATGCACTGTGTATTCTGACACCTTTCTATCAGAACCAGCATTAACTTCTTCAGCAATTTGAGCTACAGCAGCTCGTCTGTTGGATCGGACCACACAAGCCAGCCTTCGCTCCCCACGTGCATCAATGAGCCTTGGCCGCCCATGACCCTGTCGCCGGTTTACCATGCACTGTTCCTTCCTTGGACCACTTTTGATAGATATTGACCACTGCAGACTGGAAACACCCAACAAGAGCTGCAGTTTTGGAGATGCTCTGACCCAGTCGTCTAGCCATCACAATTTGGCCCTTGTCAAACTCGCTCAAATCCTTACACTTGACCATTTTTCCTGCTTCTAACACATCAACTTTGAGGATAAAATGTTCACTTGCTGCCTAATATATCCCACCCACTAACAGGTGCCGTGATGAAGAGATAATCAGTGTTCTTCACTTCACCTGTCAGTGGTCATAATGTTATGCCTAGTTGATGTATTTACACTACAATTACTATTTATATAAAAAGTGCCTTTAGATAATTTGTAGCACATGAAAGTCGTCATTACTGACGTCTCATACTGCCGAAAAATGAAAATCTAAACAGAGTGGCGTGTATTGTGAACCCAGCAGAGTAGGAGTTATTTTTTTATAAACTCCCTCCTCACTCATACCGAGTCTCTTTTGTTTCTTGATGCTGTGCACAAAATGAAAGATACACTCTTTTGGCCCACTCCTGTGATTTTAATTAAATAGGGGTCATGTGTACAGTCCACCTCCCACGTTTAGAGGAATTTAATCTGAAGTCTCACACATACTGACACACTGGCACTGGTGTGTATGTGTGAGTGTGAGTCCCTTGGTCTCAGGCATGTCACTCATGACTGTGACCCATCGTGGCCCAGGGCGGTGCCAGAGCCAAAATGAGCAGCCGAAGTGTGTGTGTGTGTGTGTGTGTGTGTTTGAAAGAGTGGAAGAGAGAGAAAGTGTGAGCGAGAGTGGAAGTGAGGCGGCTTGCACCTGTACTCCTTAATAAACGTAGTCAAGCAGACGGGACATCTTCCTTATTCCCCCTGTGTCAAGCATTCTTTCTTTTTTTACACACACACGCACACACACACACAAGCCATGTGTGTATGCTTCTATGCATTGTGTTTCAACCACTTGTCTGAGGGATTAAATTTACATTTGTGGCATTTTATCCAAAGCGACTTACACTTATGACTGAATACAATTCAAGCAATTGAGAATTAAGGGCCCAGCAATGGCAACTTGGTGATGGTGGGGCTTGAACTTGCAACCTTATGATTACCAACCATATGATTACCTTACCCACTAAGTCCGGGACCCTAAACACTAAGTTTGGTAATTTACCTCTAAGTCTGGTACCTTAATCACTAAGTCTGATACCTTAATCACGAAGTGTGGTACCCTAACCAATAAGTGCGGTATCTTTACCACTAAGTCTGGTACCCTAGCCAATAAGTCCAGTATATTAAGCTCTTAGTCTGGTACTTTAATCACTAAGTCTGATACCTTAACTACTATGTCTGGTACCTTGATCACTAAGTCCGGTATCTTAACCAATAAGTTCAGTACCTTAACCACTAAGTCCAGTTACTTAACCACTAAGTTTGGGACCTTAACCACTAAGTCTGGTACCTTAACCACTAAGTCCGGTACCTTAAGCACGAAGTCTGGTACCCTAACCACTAAGTCCGGTACCTTAACTACTAAGTTTAGTACCTTAACGATTAAGTCCAGTACATTAACCACTAAGTCCAGTACCTTAACCACTAAGTTTGCTACCCTAACCAGTAAGTCCGGTATCTTAATCACTAAGTCCAATACCTTAATCACTAAATCTGATACCTTAATCTGTAAATCACTAAAACGTCCAGTAAGTGGCAGTTCTGCTGAAATAAAGGCCTTGTTGATGAGCGAGAATGGTGAAGAATGGTCAGATTACTTCGAGCTGACAGGAAGGCTACAGTTTCTGAAATAAACACTCTATACAACAGTGATGACATTTACACTTTCTGCATTTATCAGATGCTTTAATCCAAAGTGATCTACAGTACTGTGACAGTATATTGTCTAAGCAATTAAGGGATAAGAGCCTTGCTCAAGGGCCCAACAGTGGCAACCTGACCAACCAGCGATCCTTTGATTAATAGTTCAGTACCTTAAACGCTAGGCTACAATTGTTGATAAGCAGAAAACCAGCTTAGAATGCACAACGTCAAATATTTAGGTAGATGGGCTACAACAGTGAGAACCCACATCAAGAATCACTTAGCTGGTACAGTAGGCACAGGTTTACTCGAACTGGACACTTGATAACATCAAAAACATTGCCTGATACAATGTTTTTATTCATGCATTGGCTGTTTTACCACTGGTTTATCCTATTTAGGGTCACAGTGGGTCCCAGTTCACTGGGCAAAAGCTAGGGAACACCACAGACAGGTCACAGGGCAAACACACACAAACCTAGTAGGTCCAGTTAACCTGACTGTATGTCTTTGGACTGTGGGAGGAAACCAGAGTACTCATATGAAACCCACATAGACATGGAAGGAACATGCAAACTGCACACAGAAAGACTGCTCCATCCAGGAATCAAACCCAGGACACCGAGCCACTGCTTTATGAGCATACACTATATGGCCAAACAAATATGTAAGCATCTATAAGGCATCATAAGATCATAAGCATCTATATGGCATTGACACTTCAGCTCAATGTTGTTAATCAGAATTGAATTTAACTTTTACTTTTCAGTTTGTTTTTGTTGGGTTACTCCCTTTATACACGTACTTGATTTTGAAACGCATGTACTGACCAATAAACACAGCAGGTCATAACGGATTTTTCCTGCTCGCGTTGTTAGACGTGCAGGATTAATTAAAACCAAAGAGTGCGAGATGAACACTACTTTGGAGGTAATTATTTCAGCTTTGTGCTGACTCCATCACCACCGAGACTTAAGTCATGTTGAAACGCTCGCTACCTCAAATATCCTTCATTTACGCTTTAGTTTATGTTGATCAATGCTTAGCGGTAACTGCTGAGGCTAACAGCGAAGCAGCCGTTTGAGGAGAGAGGGAGAGGGAGTATTATTGAAAACTCCTAAACAAATACAGCGTAATTGTCTTGGGCCAGCAGGGTAATTGGCTTGTTCAAAGTCAGGCGATAAAGGGAGAGGGGGGTAAAAAACAAAACACAGCGAAGGAGCCAAAGACAGAGAAGTCAGGGGAAAATGTTAATATTGCACTATTGGTTAAAAATTATGATGAGATCAGCAGGTGCGGAGCAGAGGCATGCACAGAGTGGACAGCAGAAGGTAAATAAGCATATCATTAATGGAGGGTTGTTAGCACAAATTCTTTCACTGGCTAATATATAAAGGGACTGAATAACAAGGGCGGGGAAGGAAAAGGGCGTTTTTGAGCCGAAGTGTCACTATTGAAGCGGAGGAGAGGGATAAAGCGCTAAATAATTTCCAGCTGAATAAGGACTTCTTCTCGCCTTGGAGGTCAGCGGCTCCCCGGTGGCAGGAGGAAAAGCGTAGGAGCCGCGCCATGAAATAATTACTTAACACCGAGTAAACAAAGCGAGATGTGAGACCTCACACACATAGGATAAAGCCAGCGCAGACGTTTAGACAAGCGTTCCTGAGCGTCTGCTTATGCTCTCGCTTTCTCGGATACGCGCCGCTCAGTCGCTCACGCGGCTCGCTCGGTCCCCTACACAGCCAAGATAATTCAAGTAGAAACAGAGGGAATCCGGAGAAGGAGGCTGTATTAGGTTTGACCTCCTCTGGGTAAGCTGAGAAAAAAAGGGAGATTTGATTAAATGGATGCCCAGGGTCACGACCTATCCAAACACACCCCAGCTCTCAGCATTAATCAAATAACGCCTCAAAAAATGTTGACCTGGCTGCCACTCCCGGCCTCGCCAAAACACATTCACACACAACCCGTTGGGACTGTAAGATGTGAGAGTGAGGGATTAGTCCTTACTGCTGATAGTCAAGTCATTTTTAAGTCATTTTCAGTTTTTTGATGATGATAAATATTAATATTATTATATTATTATCTTATCTAATATATCACTTTATACCTACATTAAAAAGGTCTCCCTTATTTTTCAAGTGTTGCGTGTTTTAACAAGCACTGAATAATCTAATAACATCAAAAAATCTAATTTTTGACATTTTGATTTAATTTTTTTTTATGGTAATATAGGAAACTTGAGAAGCTAGGGCTGTAGATAACATATTCAGTAAGACTGAAGTCATATCAGTACATTTTAATTAACTTTTTTTTTGTTTTTTTTGTTTATTTATATATACAGTGTATCACAAAAGTGAGTACACCCCTCACATTTCTGCAGATATTTAAGTATATCTTTTCATGGGACAACACTGACAAAATGACACTTTGACACAATGAAAAGTAGTCTGTGTGCAGCTTATATAACAGTGTAAATTTATTCTTCCCTCAAAATAACTCAATATACAGCCATTAATGTCTAAACCACCGGCAACAAAAGTGAGTACACCCCTAAGAGACTACACCCCTAAATGTCCAAATTGAGCACTGCTTGTCATTTTCCCTCCAAAATGTCATGTGACTCGTTAGTGTTACTAGGTCTCAGGTGTGCATAGGGAGCAGGTGTGTTCAATTTAGTAGTACAGCTCTCACACTCTCTCATACTGGTCACTGAAAGTTCCAACATGGCACCTCATGGCAAAGAACTCTCTGAGGATCTTAAAAGACGAATTGTTGCGCTACATGAAGATGGCCAAGGCTACAAGAAGATTGCCAACACCCTGAAACTGAGCTGCAGCACAGTGGCCAAGATCATCCAGCGTTTTAAAAGAGCAGGGTCCACTCAGAACAGACCTCGCGTTGGTCGTCCAAAGAAGCTGAGTGCACGTGCTCAGCGTCACATCCAACTGCTGTCTTTGAAAGATAGGCGCAGGAGTGCTGTCAGCATTGCTGCAGAGATTGAAAAGGTGGGGGGTCAGCCTGTCAGTGCTCAGACCATACGCCGCACACTACATCAAATTGGTCTGCATGGCTGTCACCCCAGAAGGAAGCCTCTTCTGAAGTCTCTACACAAGAAAGCCCGCAAACAGTTTGCTGAAGACATGTCAACAAAGGACATGGATTACTGGAACCATGTCCTATGGTCTGATGAGACCAAGATTAATTTGTTTGGTTCAGATGGTCTCAAGCATGTGTGGCGGCAATCAGGTGAGGAGTACAAAGATAAGTGTGTCATGCCTACAGTCAAGCATGGTGGTGGGAATGCCATGGTCTGGGGCTGCATGAGTGCAGCAGGTGTTGGGGAGTTACATTTCATTGAGGGACACATGAACTCCAATATGTACTGTGAAATACTGAAGCAGAGCATGATCCCCTCCCTCCGGAAACTGGGTCGCAGGGCAGTGTTCCAGCATGATAATGACCCCAAACACACCTCTAAGACGACCACTGCTTTATTGAAGAGGCTGAGGGTAAAGGTGATGGACTGGCCAAGCATGTCTCCAGACCTAAACCCAATAGAACATCTTTGGGGCATCCTCAAGCGGAAGGTGGAGGAGCGCAAAGTCTCGAATATCCGCCAGCTCCGGGATGTCGTCATGGAGGAGTGGAAAAGCATTCCAGTGGCAACCTGTGAAGCTCTGGTAAACTCCATGCCCAGGAGAGTTAAGGCAGTTCTGGGAAATAATGGTGGCCACACAAAATATTGACACTTCAGGAACTTTCACTAAGGGGTGTACTCACTTTTGTTGCCGGTGGTTTAGACAATAATGGCTGTATATTGAGTTATTTTGAGGGAAGAATAAATTTACACTGTTATATAAGCTGCACACAGACTACTTTTCATTGTGTCAAAGTGTCATTTTGTCAGTGTCGTCCCATGAAAAGATATACTTAAATATCTGCAGAAATGTGAGGGGTGTACTCACTTTTGTGATACACTGTATATCAACTTGGTGGCAGCAGTTTGGGAAATGCCCCGAATCTATTTATAAAATGAGTTATGGTTTGGCAAGATTGGTATGAAAGAAATCCAGAGGCCTGCACAAAGTCCTGATATCAACTCAGCAGAGCTACTCCTTCATGTCTGACATGACTTCACAGATGCCCTTTTGACTGGGCACAGACAGGTCAGCCGTAGTGAAAATGTCTGTTTTAGCCACAAATGGGGGGACCAGCTTCATACTATTGCCCATAATGCTAAAATGAGGTGTACAGCAGGCATCACATTTCTTTTGCCCATAGTGTAATTTTGTTGAATGATTTATATGACTTACATAAATGCTAATAAAAGCATTTTATCTGACAGGGCATCCGACAGGTTAATGCATGGTTAGAAATGAAATCTGATGCTGGATGTAGTAATTATTAAAAAATAAGATGAGCAGACAGTGGACAAAAGGTCTGAGTGAAGCAGATCACAAATGCAATCCTTTTTTTTAAACACTGCCGGGTAGCTTTTAACAAAGGCGGCCCCCTGGGTCAAAGCAGAAATTAGAGCAACCCTAGAGCAGAAAAGTGTCAGAGCCTGAGAGCTTCATCGTCTGATGTTTCCAGTTAAGTGTACATGTGCTGAGAACTTGGATTCATCTGTAATTTTTACAAACCTAAACATTTTGAGGGTTGAAGTAAAGGTGAAGGAGCATATAAATATTATTATACTCTACAATAACAGCTGTCAGAAAAACCTGCCCTTAGTGTCTTACACATGGTGTTAATAAGCTAAATCCTAAATATCCCTCGACCCCCTTATATATTGTACACTACGTAGGCTAAATCCTAAATATCCCTCTATCTCTTATATATTGTACACTACGTAGGCTAAATCCTAAATATCCCTCTACCTCTTATATAATGTACACTACGTAGGCTAAATCCTAAATATCCCTCTATCTCTTATATATTGTACACTATGTAGGCTAAATCCTAAATATCCCTCTATCTCTTATATATTGTACACTACGTAGGCTAAATTCTAAATATCCCTCTACCTCCTATATATTGTACACTACGTAGGCTAAATCCTAAATATCCCTCTACCTCTTATATATTGTACACTACGTAGGCTAAATCCTAAATATCCCTCTACCTCCTATATATTGTACACTACGTAGGCTAAATTCTAAATATCCCTCTTCCTCCTATATATTGTACACTACGTAGGCTAAATTCTAAATATCCCTCTACCTCCTATATATTGTACACTACGTAGGCTAAATCCTAAATATCCCTCTACCCTCTTATATATTGTACACTATGTAGGCTAAATCCTAAATATCCCTCTACCTCCTATATATTGTACACTACGTAGGCTAAATCCTAAATATCCCTCTACCCTCTTATATATTGTACACTACGTAGGCTAAATCCTAAATATCCCTCTACCTCTTATATATTGTACACTACGTAGGCTAAATTCTAAATATCCCTCTTCCTCCTATATATTGTACACTACGTAGGCTAAATTCTAAATATCCCTCTACCTCCTATATATTGTACACTACGTAGGCTAAATCCTAAATATCCCTCTACCCTCTTATATATTGTACACTATGTAGGCTAAATCCTAAATATCCCTCTACCTCCTATATATTGTACACTACGTAGGCTAAATCCTAAATATCCCTCTACCCTCTTATATATTGTACACTACATAGGGTAAATCCTAAATATCCCTCTACCTTCTATATATTGTACACTACGTAGGCTAAATCCTAAATATCCCTCTACCCTCTTATATATTGTACACTACATAGGGTAAATCCTAAATATCCCTCTACCTCCTATATATTGTACACTACGTAGGCTGAATCCTAAATATCCCTCTACCTCCTATATATTGTACACTACGTAGGCAAAATTCTAAATATTCCTCTACCTCCTATATATTGTACACTACGTAGGCTGAATCCTAAATATCCCTCTACCTCCTATATATTGTACACTACGTAGGCTAAATCATAAATATCCCTCTACCTCCTATATATTGTACACTACGTAGGCTAAATCTTAAATATCCCTCTACCTCCTATATATTGTACACTACGTAGGCTAAATCCTAAATATCCCTCTACCTCTTATATATTGTACACTACGTAGGCTAAATTCTAAATATCCCTCTTCCTCCTATATATTGTACACTACGTAGGCTAAATTCTAAATATCCCTCTACCTCCTATATATTGTACACTACGTAGGCTAAATCCTAAATATCCCTCTACCCTCTTATATATTGTACACTATGTAGGCTAAATCCTAAATATCCCTCTACCTCCTATATATTGTACACTACGTAGGCTAAATCCTAAATATCCCTCTACCCTCTTATATATTGTACACTACGTAGGCTAAATCCTAAATATCCCTCTACCTCTTATATATTGTACACTACGTAGGCTAAATTCTAAATATCCCTCTTCCTCCTATATATTGTACACTACGTAGGCTAAATTCTAAATATCCCTCTACCTCCTATATATTGTACACTACGTAGGCTAAATCCTAAATATCCCTCTACCCTCTTATATATTGTACACTATGTAGGCTAAATCCTAAATATCCCTCTACCTCCTATATATTGTACACTACGTAGGCTAAATCCTAAATATCCCTCTACCCTCTTATATATTGTACACTACATAGGGTAAATCCTAAATATCCCTCTACCTTCTATATATTGTACACTACGTAGGCTAAATCCTAAATATCCCTCTACCCTCTTATATATTGTACACTACATAGGGTAAATCCTAAATATCCCTCTACCTCCTATATATTGTACACTACGTAGGCTGAATCCTAGATATCCCTCTACCTCCTATATATTGTACACTACGTAGGCAAAATTCTAAATATTCCTCTACCTCCTATATATTGTACACTACGTAGGCTGAATCCTAAATATCCCTCTACCTCCTATATATTGTACACTACGTAGGCTAAATCATAAATATCCCTCTACCTCCTATATATTGTACACTACGTAGGCTAAATCTTAAATATCCCTCTACCTCCTATATATTGTACACTACGTAGGCTAAATTCTAAATATCCCTCTACCTCCTATATATTGTACACTACGTAGGCTAAATTCTAAATATCCCTCTACCTCCTATATATTGTACACTACGTAGGCTAAATCCTAAATATCCCTCTACCTCCTATATATTGTACACTACGTAGGCTAAATCCTAAATATCCCTCTACCTCCTATATATTGTACACTACGTAGGCTAAATTCTAAATATCCCTCTACCTCCAATATATTGTACACTACGTAGGCTAAATCATAAATATCCCTCTACCTCCTATATATTGTACACTACGTAGGCTAAATCCTAAATATCCCTCGGCCCCCTTATATATTGTACACTACGTAGGCTAAATCCTAAATATCCCTCTACCCTCTTATATATTGTACACTATGTAGGCTAAATCCTAAATATCCCTCTACCTCCTATATATTGTACACTACGTAGGCTAAATCCTAAATATCCCTCTACCCTCTTATATATTGTACACTACATAGGGTAAATCCTAAATATCCCTCTACCTTCTATATATTGTACACTACGTAGGCTAAATCCTAAATATCCCTCTACCCTCTTATATATTGTACACTACATAGGGTAAATCCTAAATATCCCTCTTCCCCCTTATATATCATACACTACGTAGGGTAAATCCTAAATATCACTCTACCTCCTATATATTGTACACTACGTAGGCTAAATCCTAAATATCCCTCTTCCCCCTTATATATCATACACTACGTAGGCTAAATCCTAAATATCCCTCTACCTCCTATATATCATACACTACGTAGGCTAAATCCTCAATATCACTCTACCTCCTATATATCATACACTACGTAGGCTAAATCCTAAATATCCCTCTACCTCCTATATATTGTACACTACGTAGGCTAAATCCTAAATATCCCTCTACCTCCTATATATTGTACACTATGTAGGCTGAATCCTAAATATCCCTCTACCTCCTATATATTGTACACTACGTAGGCTAAATTCTAAATATCCCTCTACCTCCAATATATTGTACACTACGTAGGCTAAATCATAAATATCCCTCTACCTCCTATATATTGTACACTACGTAGGCTAAATCCTAAATATCCCTCTACCTCCTATATATAGTACACTACGTAGGCTAAATCCTAAATATCCCTCGGCCCCCTTATATATTGTACACTACGTAGGCTAAATCATAAATATCCCTCTACCTCCTATATATTGTACACTACGTAGGCTAAATCCTAAATATCCCTCTACCCTCTTATATATTGTACACTATGTAGGCTAAATCCTAAATATCCCTCTACCTCCTATATAATGTACACTACGTAGGCTAAATCCTAAATATCCCTCTACACTACGTAGGCTATATCATAAATACCACTTTACCTCCTATATATTGTACACTACGTAGGCTAAATCCTAAATATCCCTCTACCCTCTTATATATTGTACACTACATAGGGTAAATCCTAAATATCCCTCTTCCGCCTTATATATCATACACTACGTAGGCTAAATCCTAAATATCACTCTACCTCCTATATATTGTACACTACGTAGGCTAATTCCTAAATATCCCTCTTCCCCCTTATATATCATACACTACGTAGGCTAAATCCTAAATATCCCTCTACCTCCTATATATCATACACTACGTAGGCTAAATCCTAAATATCCCTCTACCTCCTAGTATATATCGTACACTACGAAGGCTATATCCTAAATATCACTCTACCTCCTATATATCGTACACTATGTAGGCTAAATCCTAAATATCCCTCTACCTCCTATATATCATACACTACGTAGGCTAAATCCTAAATATCCTTCTACCTCCTATATATTGTACACTACGTAGGCTAAATCCTAAATTTCCCTCTACCTCCTATATATTGTACACTACGTAGGCTAAATCCTAAATATCCCTCTACCTCCTATATATTGTACACTATGTAGGCTGAATCCTAAATATCCCTCTACCTCCTATGTATCGTACACTACGTAGGCTAAATCCTAAATATCCCTCTACCTCCCATATATCGTACACTACGTAGGCTATATCATAAATATCACTGTACCTCCTATATATCGTACACTACGTAGGCTAAATCCTAAATATCCCTCTACCTCCTATATATCGTACACTACGTAGGCTAAATCCTAAATATCCCTCTACCTCCTATATATCGTACACTACGTAGACTAAATCCTAAATATCCCTCTACCCTCTTATATATTGTACACTACATAGGGTAAATCCTAAATACCCCTACTCCCCCTTATATTTCATACACTATGTAGGCTAAATCCTAAATATCCCTCTACCTCCTATATATTGTACTGTACACTACGTAGGCTACATCCTAAATATCCCTCTACCTCCTATATATCATACACTACGTAGGCTAAATCCTAAATATCCCTCTACCTCCTATGTATTGTGCACTACGTAGGCTAAATCTTAAATATCCCTCTACGTCCTATATATTGTACACTACGTAGGGTAAATCCTAAATATCCCTCTACCTCCTATATATCATACACTACGTAGGCTAAATCCTAAATATCCTACTACCTCCTATATATCATACACTACATAGGCTAAATCTTAAATATCCCTCTACCCTCTTATATATTGTACACTACGTAGGCTAAATTCTAAATATCCCTCTTCCTCCTATATATTGTACACTACGTAGGCTAAATCATAAATATCCCTCTTCCTCCTATATATTGTACACTACGTAGGCTAAATCATAAATATCCCTCTACCTCCTACATATTGTACACTACGTAGGCTAAATTCTAAATATCCCTCTACCTCCTATATATTGTACACTACGTAGGCTAAATCCTAAATATCCCTTTACCTCCTATATATTGTACACTACGTAGGCTAAATCCTAAATATCCCTCTACCCTCTTATATATTGTACACTATGTAGGCTCAATCCTAAATATCCCTCTACCTCCTATATATTGTACACTACGTAGGCTAAATCCTAAATATCCCTCTACCTCCTATATATCGTACACTACGTAGGCTATATCATAAATATCACTGTACTTCCTATATATTGTACACTACGTAGGCTAAATCCTAAATATTCCTCTACCCTCTTATATATTGTACACTACATAGGGTAAATCCTAAATATCCCTCTACCTTCTATATATTGTACACTACGTAGGCTAAATCATAAATATCCCTCTACCCTCTTATATATTGTACACTACATAGGGTAAATCCTAAATATCCCTCTTCCCCCCTATATATCATACACTACGTAGGCTAAATCCTAAATATCACTCTACCTCCTATATATCATACACTACGTAGGCTAAATCCTAAATATCCCTCTACCTCCTATATATCGTACACTACGAAGGCTATATCCTAAATATCACTCTACCTCCTATATATCGTACACTATGTAGGCTATATCCTAAATATCAGTCTACCTCCTATATATCGTACACTAAATCCTAAATATCCCTCTACCTCCTATATATCATACACTACGTAGGCTAAATCCTAAATATCCCTCTACCTCCTATATATTGTACACTACGTAGGCTAAATCCTAAATATCCCTCTACCTCCTATATATTGTACACTACGTAGGCTAAATCCTAAATATCCCTCTACCCTCTTATATATTGTACACTACATAGGGTAAATCCTACATATCCTTCTACCTTCTATATATTGTATACTACGTAGGCTAAATCCTAAATATCCCTCTACCCTCTTATATATTGTACACTACATAGGGTAAATCCTAAATACCCCTTCTCCCCCTTATATATCATACACTACGTAGGCTAAATCCTAAATATCCCTCTACCTCCTATATATTGTACTGTACACTACGTAGGCTACATCCTAAATATCTCTCTACCTCCTATATATCATACACTACGTAGGCTAAATCCTAAATATCCCTCTACCTCCTATGTATTGTACACTACGTAGGCTAAATCTTAAATATCCCTCTATGTCCTATATATTGTACACTACGTAGGCTAAATCCTAAATATCCTACTACCTCCTATATATCGTACACTATGTAGGCTAAATCCTAAATATCCCTCTACCCTCTTATATATTGTACACTACATAGGGTAAATCCCAAATATCCCTCTTCCCCCTTATATATCATACACTACGTAGGCTAAATCCTAAATATCCCTCTACCTCCTATATATCGTACACTACGTAGGCTAAATCCTAAATATCCCTTTACCTTTTATATATTGTACACTACGTAGGCTAAATCCTAAATATCCCTCTACCTCCTATATATTGTACACTACGTAGGCTAAATCCTAAATATCCCTCTTCCTCCTATACATTGTACACTACGTAGGCTAAATCATAAATGTCCCTCGGCCCCCTTATATATTGTACACTACGTAGGCTAAATCCTAAATTTCCCTCGGCCCCCTTATATATTGTACACTACGTAGGCTAAATCATAAATATCCCTCTACCTCCTATATATTGTACACTACGTAGGCTAAATTCTAAATATCCCTCTACCTCCTATATATTAGACACTACGTAGGCTAAATCATAAATATCCCTCTACCTCCTATATATTGTACACTACGTAGGCTAAATTCTAAATATCCCTCTACCTCCTATATATTGTACACTACGTAGGCTAAATTCTAAATATCCCTCTACCTCCTATATATTGTACACTACGTAGGCTAAATTCTAAATATCCCTCTACCTCCTATATATTAGACACTACGTAGGCTAAATCATAAATATCCCTCTACCTCCTATATATTGTACACTACGTAGGCTAAATTCTAAATATCCCTCTACCCTCTTATATATTGTACACTATGTAGGCTCAATCCTAAATATCCCTCTACCTCCTATATATTGTACACTACGTAGGCTAAATCCTAAATATCCCTCTACCTCCTATATATCGTACACTACGTAGGCTATATCATAAATATCACTGTACTTCCTATATATTTTACACTACGTAGGCTAAATCCTAAATATCCCTCTACCCTCTTATATATTGTACACTACATAGGGTAAATCCTAAATATCCCTCTACCTTCTATATATTGTACACTACGTAGGCTAAATCATAAATATCCCTCTACCCTCTTATATATTGTACACTACATAGGGTAAATCCTAAATATCCCTCTTCCCCCTTATATATCATACACTACGTAGGCTAAATCCTAAATATCACTCTACCTCCTATATATTGTACACTACGTAGGCTAAATCCTAAATATCACTCTACCTCCTATATATTGTACACTACGTAGGCTAAATCCTAAATATCCCTCTTCCCCCTTATATATCATACACTACGTAGGCTAAATCCCAAATATCCTTCTACCTCCTATATATCATACACTACGTAGGCTAAATCCTAAATATCCCTCTACCTCCTATATATCGTACACTACGAAGGCTATATCCTAAATATCACTCTACCTCCTATATATCGTACACTACGTAGGCTATATCCTAAATATCAGTCTACCTCCTATATATCGTACACTACGTAGGCTAAATCCTAAATATCCCTCTACCTCCTATATATCGTACACTACGTAGGCTAAATCCTAAATATCCCTCTACCTCCTATATATTGTACACTACGTAGGCCAAATCCTAAATATCCCTCTACCTCCTATATATCGTACATTACATAGGCTAAATCCTAAATATCCCTCTACCTCCTATATATTGTACACTATGTAGGCTAAATCCGAAATATCCCTCTACCTTCTATATATTGTACATTACGTAGGCTAAATCCTAAATATCCCTCTACCTCCTATATATTGTACACTATGTAGGCTAAATCCTAAATATCCCTCTACCTCCTATATATCGTACACTACGTAGGCTAAATCGTAAATATCCCTGTACCTCTTATATATTGTACACTACGTAGGCTATATCATAAATATCACTGTACCTCCTATATATCGTACACTACGTAGGCTAAATCCTAAATATCCCTCTACCTTCTATATATTGTATACTACGTAGGGTATTGATGTGTACTGATGTCCAGTAGGGATTGATTCGAAATTCAGCCCTGCTTGTTGTGTTTGTTCTGTTTTTATTTAGGCATTAAAGAAGGGGGTGCTGATTGGAGCAGCTAATGTGAATTACGATAGAAAAAAAAAACCTTTCAGAATTGAAGGCCTGAGAGAGAATAGGAGTCAACCGGAAGAATAATGGCTGGCATGACAGTCACGCCTGGGGAAATTTGTCTTTCTGTGGTCGGCACTCACTAAACGGTTAAAGATTCACGAGTTGTGTGGGGGGTGAAGAAAAAAGCTCCCTGGGCAATAGGAGCGCAAAAGCAATGGCTGGAACAACAAGGTTATTCTTCAGGACGTTATTATGACATCTGTGTGCTAGTTAAACAGCTTGCGAATATGCTGATAAAAAACTGGCAGCTAATTTACGGCAGTCATAAAGCCAACTTCACCTTCAGTTATTATCTGAAAATATTTATTACAGACAGTTAAAAAGAGTCTGAAATTAAATGCTTTATGGCCGTTTATTTGCATTTGTAAAAGTAAGGCTGAGGCCCTGACGCTTATTACGAGTCTGCTGTTTGTTAAAACCAAACTGAAATAATAGAGATAAGGACATGGTGCGGGAGGAGGGAAATTTCTGCGCTCTTATGTAAACATGACTGCTGCTGAATCAATTCCCTAATCTGTCCCTTCACTCAGATCGGGGCCCCATACAGGAAACTCAATGCATTTACCTATCGTTTTTCTCCACTTGCTCTTCGTCTTTCTTTAAAGGAAAAAGATATATAGCCTTAATGCAGCTTTAAAAGCATTAGCTAAGGTCAGCTGTGTTTTTCTCCACCCTTTACACCATGTTATGACATTCTAGTACAACATGTTGCACTGTAGATACACCAAAAAAAAAGCGTGTTTGAGGTGTCTGATTTGGTGACGTTTCTTTACAGTAACTGTTGGTGCAGCTTTGGCAAAAAAATCTAAATCATGCCAAAAGTGTAAGTGGTGGATAAATTTATATTATTTCAAATGGAATGTAGTAAAGCAGGTAGTGTGGATACTGCACAGCTCCAGTTATCTAGGATTTTCATGATGTATCTACATGGCTGATGAAATATTTAATGCAAATAAATGGAATTTTTGTAAATTTTATGTTCACCCAACCTTTGCCAAATTACCCTCATGTAGCGATCTCATTGCTGGCTTCCTGTAGCTGCCCACATTCTATATAAAACAATAATGCATGTCTACAAAGCAAAAAATTAACCAGCCCCAGACTACCTGAAAACTCTTATAATCAAACCCAAACCTATATTAAAACTATTATCCTTAAACCCCAACCCCAAACCTCAACCTACCCTAAAACTCTTATGGACAATTTAGTATCTCCAGTTCACCTCACTTGCATGTCTTTGGACTGTGGGAGGAAACCGGAGCACCTGGAGGAAACCCACACAGACACAGGGAGAACATGCAAACACCACACAGTAAGGACCCAGATTGTGGGAGGAAACCGGAGCTCCCGGAGGAAACCCACACAGATACAGGGAGAACATGCAACATGCAAACTCCACACAGAAAAGACCCAGACCGCCCTACCTGGGGATTAAACCCAGGACCTTCTTGCTGTGAGGTGACAGTGAACCCAGGATTTTAACGTCATGTTTTATAACCTTTGGTTACATTCATGACAGGACAGGTAGTTACTCATTACACAAGGTTCTTCAGTTCACAAGTTTTTAATGTCAAACACATTTATGGACAATTTTGCATCTTCAGTTAACCTTATTGCATGTCTTAGGACTGCAACCAGAAACCAGGAAACCAGAGCTCCCGGAGGAAACCCACCCCCAACGTACCTTAAAAGTCTTATCCTCAAACCCCATCCTGTACCTCATATGTACTCTTTAAGCCACAAGTATGGCTCATCTGGATCTATTCCTCAGCGCTTAAGAAATACACACATTAAGTCTCTTCACTAGCAACCAGGTGGAGGAATAAAGTTCGAACTAAAGAGCCTCTAAGCATCACAACTAATGACCCACCTACTCACTATTTAAATAGAAAAAAAACTTTTAAAAACTTGGTCTACTAACTATATTTTGTTCTCAGAGCTTTTTTATTGGTTGTCTATTGTACTACGTAGAAGAAACTTTACTTGAGAAAACACAAAGTACTTCTATAAATCGCTTTTTAAATTTAATTTATTTCATTCAAAAGCAGCAGATGTTTCTGAAAAGATTCCAGCTTCTTGCATATATAAAAATAAGCTGACATGAGAATCAGTGATCATATATTTAAATGATAAAAAGAGAATGTTTTAAGAAATGATTTGCACAAATATTACACACAGCACAGACCGGCTGTAAATTAGTATTGTGGGTGTGGTGGGATGAGGATATGCTAATCAGAGCTCTATTTTTTTATTCCTCAGGGGTTATTCCAGTGCTGCTTGTTTGCTTATCGCCCCATCAGATAACTGGGCGAGATAATGGCCCTCACTATATATCACTGGCTTCATTTCACCAGTAATCCTCTTTCCCACTAGAGTTGATTCCTCTTTTGTCCAAGTAATGAGCTGTAAATTTTAATTATTCACTTTATTCCTCCCCTTATGTGGGAAATGTAGCTCTGAAATGTAGCGTTCAGATACAGAAGTTTGAATATTGTTAGTCATTGTTAGTCACTGTCACCAATGATCACTCAGTTAAAATAATGGTTTAAAGTTCAGTCATTGTCTAGGAATGTATTGGATGGGAATCAAAGCACAGAAGCATGTACTGAAGTAAAAAAAGGACCAGTGCTTGATGTGTCAGTTCATAAACAATGTTTCTGTTTGTGTGGGCCTTGTTTAGTTGACTGTAGGTAGGCTTGTACCTCAGCTGTACATTCAACTCTTTAAAGTCTAGGGTTGCTGTATGCTACATATCGTTTTACATTTAAATTATTGGTCAATTATTGTCTGGGCTGGGCTAGATGTCATCTATAATAATAGATGTGAGGGAACATTTTGTGATGTATGCTGCTGAAAATGAGGCTTTGCAGGGTCAGACTTTCTAAATGCTGTCCCTGATAAATGCTGAAGGATTTTAATCAAGTTTAATTAAACAAAATGATTCAAACGAATGTTTTAAAATGAAAAGTCATTAAAATGAAAAATGACTCTTCTAATATGAACAAAAATATTATCCAAAATATTCCTACATTTTCTTTCACGGGTGATATTACATTATAAATTTTAACCTAAACCATAACGTTTATTTCCACCCAAATGAGTCCTTTGTCTCCAATTTTGAAGGCAATTATAGGTCAGGTTTTTCCAGAAGAGTATTCTCTGTTGGAGATTATGTCCAACCCAGTTTGAAGACTCCCTCAGTTATATATGCTGTCCAAAGTCCAACAAGTGTTGTATTATCACTGGCTTCCTAACAGAGATGGGGATTCGAGTCTGTGACTCGAGTCCGAGTCGCACGTAAGTCACACAAACAGCGACTTCATACTCGACTCGGACTAATTTTAAATGACTCGGACTTGACTCATGACTTGCAAAAAAATGACTTGCAAAGTCCCTAGCGTCAGCACGTGTTAACATTAGTTATGTGTGACAATTACAGTGTATCACAAAAGTGAGTACACCCCTCACATTTCTGCAGATATTTAAGTATATCTTTTCATGGGACAACATTGACAAAATGACACTTTGACACAATGAAAAGTAGTCTGTGTGCAGCTTATATAACAGTGTAAATTTATTCTTCCCTCAAAATAACTCAATATACAGCCATTAATGTCTAAACCACCGGCAACAAAAGTGAGTACACCCCTAAGAGACTACACCCCTAAATGTCCAAATTGAGCACTGCTTGTCATTTTCCCTCCAAAATGTCATGTGATTTGTTAGTGTTACTAGGTCTCAGGTGTGCATAGGGAGCAGGTGTGTTCAAATTAGTAGTACAGCTCTCACACTCTCTCATACTGGTCACTGAAAGTTCCAACATGGCACCTCATGGCAAAGAACTCTCTGAGGATCTTAAAAGACGAATTGTTGCGCTACATGAAGATGGCCAAGGCTACAAGAAGATTGCCAACACCCTGAAACTGAGCTGCAGCACAGTGGCCAAGATCATCCAGCGTTTTAAAAGAGCAGGGTCCACTCAGAACAGACCTCGCGTTGGTCGTCCAAAGAAGCTGAGTGCACGTGCTCAGCGTCACAGCCAACTGCTGTCTTTGAAAGATAGGCGCAGGAGTGCTGTCAGCATTGCTGCAGAGATTGAAAAGGTGGGGGGTCAGCCTGTCAGTGCTCAGACCATACGCCGCACACTACATCAAATTGGTCTGCATGGCTGTCACCCCAGAAGGAAGCCTCTTCTGAAGTCTCTACACAAGAAAGCCCGCAAACAGTTTGCTGAAGACATGTCAACAAAGGACATGGATTACTGGAACCATGTCCTATGGTCTGATGAGACCAAGATTAATTTGTTTGGTTCAGATGGTCTCAAGCATGTGTGGCAGCAATCAGGTGAGGAGTACAAAGATAAGTGTGTCATGCCTACAGTCAAGCATGGTGGTGGGAATGCCATGGTCTGGGGCTGCATGAGTGCAGCAGGTGTTGGGGAGTTACATTTCATTGAGGGACACATGAACTCCAATATGTACTGTGAAATACTGAAGCAGAGCATGATCCCCTCCCTCCAGAAACTGGGTCGCAGGGCAGTGTTCCAGCATGATAATGACCCCAAACACACCTCTAAGACGACCACTGCTTTATTGAAGAGGCTGAGGGTAAAGGTGATGGACTGGCCAAGCATGTCTCCAGACCTAAACCCAATAGAACATCTTTGGGCCATCCTCAAGCGGAAGGTGGAGGAGCGCAAAGTCTCGAATATCCGCCAGCTCCGTGATGTCGTCATGGAGGAGTGGAAAAGCATTCCAGTGGCAACCTGTGAAGCTCTGGTACACTCCATGCCCAGGAGAGTTAAGGCAGTTCTGGGAAATAATGGTGGCCACACAAAATATTGACACTTCAGGAACTTTCACTAAGGGGTGTACTCACTTTTGTTGCCGGTGGTTTAGACATTAATGGCTGTATATTGAGTTATTTTGAGGGAGGAATAAATTTACACTGTTATATAAGCTGCACACAGACTACTTTTCATTGTGTCAAAGTGTCATTTTGTCAGTGTTGTCCCATGAAAAGATATACTTAAATATCTGCAGAAATGTGAGGGGTGTACTCACTTTTGTGATACACTGTATATGCACACAATGGGTAAATGTTACAGCCATTAGTGATGAAGCGTCACTCCCTACTCCCTACACAGTTTGAAGTTCACTTCATTTAAACATTTTCATTACCTTTGGATTGGAATCTCACTTGAAATGGTGGAGTACCCTATGTAGTGCACTTCACAGGAACAACTGGGGTGAATGGAATGGAATTGGTGTTAATGGTTGAAAGACCGCTTTCTGAATCAATCAGACCTTCTGATTTAAATTTTTAGTAAGAAATGCGGTTATTTGCATGTATTTAGTTTGCAGCATCACACAGATGATGTGTCAAGGAAACGCTTGATTGGCTTTATTTACTTTACAACAGAGAAAAGTTTGGAGGTTTTTAATTATTAGCACATTTACAAAATAATTGTATTGGATTATATTCCTAATGGGACAACACACGGTTATAAATTTAATAGCATCTGGAAGAACACAAGCTAAGATAAGCAGTGGTTATGATTTTCTTTGCTGTGTTTTGGATTTTGGCTGCTGTGCCATGATTTATTTTGTCTTGCAATAAAAACAAAACGTATCAGTCTAAGCTTTTAACTGGTACCTTCTTGTTATGGAAACTACATTCATTTGCACAATGACTAGGAAAGTCAAGGCACTAAGTAAAACGGCAGATAAGGTTGCCAGTTGGTCAGGAGTCCATCCTGAACACATTGTATGCAAGGCAGGAATACACCTTGGACATTCACTTAAATCTAGGGGGTATTCCAAGTTTCCAATCCACAAAGAAGCAAGTTTCATGTTGTCAGAGAGTAAAATTAAATGTATTAATCAGACTTCATAAGTTCATGTAAATGCAGGTGTATTAAAGCCCTACCTGGGTGGCAGGGTGGCAAGGTGGCTCGGTGGGTAGCACTGTCGCCTCACAGAAAGAAGTTCTTGGGTTTAAGTCCCAGTTGGAGTAATGTTGGTCCTTTCGAGCGTGATGTTTGAATGTTCTCCCTGTGTCTGTGTGGGTTTCCTTATGGAGCTTTGGTTTTCTCCCACAGTCCAAAGATATGCAAGTAAGGTGAATTGGAGATATTAAATTTAAACGTATTAATCATGTGTAACAAGTACCTGTCCTGTCATGAATGTAACCAAAGTGTGTAAAACATGATGTTAAAATCCTACTAAAATGAAATAAAAATATTAAAGCCTTACACATGATATTAAGTCCACTGTAGAGACTAAATTCATTCATAAATTTTTATAAATTCATGTTCTGTAACAGTACTGTCATGATCATTTGTGTGGTCAGTCTGGGTCCATCTGGAAACACTGTCTACAATGTGGAACTACATCCTGGATGAAGCACAAATACACACATACACTTACTTGCTTACATTTAGGGGTAATTAAGAACAGCCAGTCCAATTTCTGTAAGAGTTCTGACAAGATTCAAACCCTTGTCCAGAGACTTTGGTGCTGGCAGCACTCACACTACCTGTTGTGCATCTGTTTTGTCCGACTGATTTTATACTTACTTTATAATATGCAGTCGTCTGCTTATCTCTATTTCTTACCTTGACTGTGTGTGTGTGCGTATGTGTGAGTGTGTGTGTGTGTGTGTGCACGTGTTTATATGTTTGTCTATTTGCCATTGTGACTCAGATCCTGTTCCCAGGCCTATAAAGTGATCTAGCAGAGAAGTGATGCAGGCAGGAATCACAGGGATGTGCAGTTTGCACGGTGGCCTATGGTCAAAGGACTCTCTCTTTCCCCCCCTTCTGTTCCTTTTTTTTGTTTTTTAGTCCGCACCTCCTCCCCAGCTGTGGGGGCTAAATGGATACCTGTTATTCATTCTCAGTTGTTGCACGTCACCAGAGTTTGACTCGATGCGGAGAGCTTCTCCCCTTTCACGACACTCCCTACCCTTCTTTCTGTCCCGCTCTCAGTCTCACTCTTTCTCTCTCATGCACATTTCCATTCCACAGTTACACGGGATCTGAAGCCAGACAATGAAAACAATGGGACGAGAATCTCACTCTCGGTCTCTGTGTCTTTGGCTTCTTTTTTTCCCATCACAACCCCCCATTCTGATTTCATGCTCTGGCTGTTGGAACCCCTTTCAGTGGAACTCATTCATCCCGGCCTGGCTGGCTGGAGTTTCAGCAAAACACACACAAAAAAATGCACAATAGTTTCTTGTGTTTGTTTGTTTACTCAAATAGCTCTTTGACCGTTTGCTAAACAGCATAACGCACACTGATTTGAGGGTGGCATGATGCTTCAAGGACTTGGGTTCAATTCTTACCTTTAGTTACAGAGTCAGTCGGTGGTTAAACGCTCCTTCGTTAATGTTTTCGTTTTTGTGTTCATGTTGCTTTTGCTTTCTGTTCGTTTCTTTTATCCCAGATGGAATCTAGAGATTAATCTCTGAAATAGCTCTCAGATGGTTCTGGTTCTATCTAGAAGAAAGAAAATACTTTGTCATAAACAGAACAAACCATTTTTGTTTCACTCTTGTTTAACTGTTACATGCTCCTATTAGGCTGAATTCTAAACAAAAATTATGTCAACCATGTTACCATATACACTGATCAGCCATAACATTAAAACCACCTCCTTGTTTCTACACTCACTGTCCATTTTATCAGCTCCACTTACCATATAGAAGCACTTTGTAGTTCTACAATTACTGACTGTAGTCCATCTGTTTCTCTGCATGCTTTGTTCGCCCCCTTTCATGCTGCTACTCAATTGTCAGGACTCTCCCAGGACCACCACCAGACCAGGTATTATTTAGGTGGTGGATCATTCTCAGCACTGCAGTGACACTGACATGGTGGTGGTGTGTTAGTGTGTGTTGGGCTGGTATGAGTGGATAAGACACAGCAATGCTGATGCAGTTTTTAAATACTGTGTCCACTCACTGTCCACTCACCTAGTTGATCCACCTTGTAGATGTATAGTCAGTACGATCGCTCATCTAGTGCTGCTGTTTGAGTTGGCCATCTTTTAGACCTTCATCAGTGGTCACAGGACGCTGCCCACGGGGTGCTGTTGGCTGGATATTTTTCCACTCATACCAGCACAACACACACTAGCACACCACCACCATGTCAGTGTCACTGCAGTGCTGAGAATGATCCACCACCCAAATAATACCTGCTCTGTAGTGGTCCTGTGTGTGACCATTGAAGAACAGGGTGAAAGCAGGCTAAAAAAGTATGTAGAGAAACAGATGGACTACAGTCAGTAATTGTAGAGCTACAAAGTACTTCTATATGGTAAGTGGAGCTGATAAAATGGACAGTGAGTGTAGAAACAAGGAGGTGGTTTTAATGTTATGGCTGATCTGTGTATATTAAGACACCTGACATCCCATTACAAAACCATGTGCATTAATATGGAGTTGGCCCTATTTTACACTGATACCAGCCTAAATACAGGGGTACCTTAAAACTCAACATCAGTTATGTCTGGGAGTCTCGCTGAGTTTAAAAGCCGTTGAGTTTCAAGGTATTTTTTAAGGATGTATGGGAAACCCGTTAATGTGTTCCATGGTCCTGTGGAACTGCATATATTTTAGGCTAATGTAAAATAACGGGGTTGTTTTTGACACTTATACACTGACAATAACAAAAAAAATAAAAATAATAAAATAAAATATAAAATAATAATTTTTATATTATAAAAATAAAAAAACGCCGAAATGCAATTGAACACAGTTAGAAATTAATAGAAATACAATAAAACCTGCACTAAATGCAGATTCATCTCGTGTTTTCACTTTGGTGACGTTTTACCGCACCGCTCAAGCCAAGCGCTGAATAAAGTGGCAGTCGCACACACATCGAGTTTAAGGGTACAAACTTCTCGACAAAAGCAACAATTTTTATTGTGTGTTCATTGTTTATTCCATACTAACTGCTAATGAATTGTATTTATCACTCTAGCATAAACCGAATCCCAAATTTATTTCTAATATGTACTAATGTGCACTACATAGGGCACAACAGTTATTCCTTCTCCACACTGTAGTATACTATCTGTCTAAGTCCTTTAGAATTTGTCTTGGAAGCTGTTAGCAATAGCACTAACAAGTTTCACAACACTCATTTATGCAGGAAACCTGAAGAGAAAGAAGTAATTAAATAAGTAAAACAAAGTTTTAATATGTAATACATTTAGGTGAATAAGAACATACAAATTGTACCGATAATTGTATGAATTGTAATTAATAATTGTATGTCTTGTATATACACTACTCAAAAAATGAAGGGAACAATTAATCATCACAGTATAACATCAAGTCCATTAAACTTCAGGGATATCAATCTGTCAGTTAGCATAAGTGATTGCGAATCAGTTTCACCAGCTGTGGTGCAAATTGAAGTGACAACAGGCAACAGCAAGGCAACCCCCCAAAAAGGGAATGGTTGTGCTTTTGTCATCATTCTGATCGTGTCATTTTCTGCTCTCTAATAATGCTCCACAACACACGCAATGGGTTAATGTTACAGCCAGCTTCCGGCGTAGTGATGAAGCGTCGCTCCTTACTTAAAATGGTGGAATACCCTACATAGTGCACCTCACAGTAACAGATAATGTAAATGTAATTGGCGCTAATAATTGTAAGAACCGCTTTCTGAACCAATTAGACCTTCTGATTTAAATTTTTAGTAAGAAATGCTGTTATTTGCATGTATTTAGTTTGTAGCGTCACACAGATGATTGTCAATGAAACGCTTGATTGGCTTTCTAACGAGTTTGTGTTTTACTTCACAACCAGGAAAAGTTTGGAGATTTTTGTGTAAAGCACATTTACACAATAACGGATTCTATTCCTAATGGGACACACGGTTCTAAATTTAATAGTATCTGGAACAACATGAGCTAAGGTAAGCAGTATTATGGATTTTTGCTGCGTTTGGGATTTTGGCCGCTGTGCTGTAATTTGCAATGAAAACAAAACGTCAGTTTAAGCTTTTAACTGGTACCTAGGAAAGTAAAGGCACTAAGTAAAACGGCTAAATACAGTCGCTAATCTGTTGTTGTTGTTTTTCTGAACTTACATATTATTTGTTTATTTTTATGCTACATTTCCAATATATGTTTTGTGTATATTATATTGACTCGTGACTTGACTCGGACTCTAGCCTAAAGACTCGTGACTCGACTCGTATTTTGTGACTTGTGAACATATCTGCTTTAAACCGACCAATTATTCTCTGTGCTCTGTTCTTCTTTACCAAAGTAGTCAAACCACAGCACATTCTTGTTGGAAAACTGTTGCTTGTTGCATGTTATTAATTCCCCTACCCATGTTAGCAACACCTGAACTAAATAATTCTATGTGTCCACATACTTCTAGCTATATATTGTACATGTATTATACTGTATATTATTTTAACCATAATAAATATGCACAATGCATTGTGCTTAATGATTAGTAATTGTTTATCTCTCAAGAGAGATAATAGTTAATGCTTACATGAAATCTAACACTCTACACAAACACTAATACAAGCTTCCCAAAAAGCCCATCAGACAACTACAGTTCATTCAAAACAGAATTAAAAATTAAATACCTTAAAGAGACGTGACCACTTAGAGGCTTATACTGGCTACAAGATACAACTCAAAATAAAAGAGTGTTTTTACATTACTAGAGTCTGTTAAATTAATAAATGCTTTAGAGGAGTAAACACGGTGTATGCATGACATGCTGGTATTGTAACATTTGTCTTAAATCATAGGTCATTAGGATCTTGTCATCTAGTTGTGCCAAGAATGGAAACAAAGCATGGGTGATGCAGCATTAAGCTACTATGCTGCCCTCAGATGGAACCAACTCCTAAATGAAATTTGATCTGGCCATCTTCAAATGCAGGGTGAAACATTTCTGTTTCTCTGTATGTTTTAAATTCCACAGACTTTACTCTTTTATGACTTGCTGTTTTTCTTTTACCTTAGTATATAAAAAATAATTTTAATTCTAAAGAAATATTTTTACATTTCTAATTGGAAAGCACTAGTTTAGTCAATTTGTCTTCCACTACTGGGGATCCCCGACTATTTGCAGTTGAGGAGGGTATAATGCTGCTCACGCCTCCTACGACCCACGCGCAGCCCTTAACGGAACCCTTTTCCACCCATGCACTCTGCACAGGCGCCTCTTCCCACCAATAAGGGTCCTTACACAGTGTTTGAAGACCCCGCCCACATATTCCGGTCATCCCTCCCTGCAGGCACTGCCAATAGACCACTGAAGTCGTGTCGTCATTTTGTAGTCTACGACATGTTGTTATGCCCATATTTGGTAACCCGGGTCTAATAGAAATTTTGAATGGGAAAAATGAATGGAGATTTCGAAAATTGCCTCTCTCACATCCTGTAGTCATAAAAATTTTTCCAAAGCTGTTACGTTTTGTTTTATGAAGATTCTTCTGTCAATTATCACTGGATCCTCTGAATTACAGTGTAACAGTGCAGTGATATTCACAAGTTTTAGTTTATATTTTTAGTAGCTAGCTACATTAAAGTAGAAAGCAAGGATGGTTGGGTGTTACGCCTTTGGTTGCAGCCACCAAACTGGAGGTATTGCGGGCTGCTCATTGTAGTTCAGTGACGTCTAATTAATGCGCAGTATCATTAGCTTTCGTGTAGCATTATTGGTATTATGACCCTTTAACAACCTCGTAATTCAGAGGATCCAGTGATGTACAGGAGAAAAATATACATAGGACAAAACGTATAGGGTTCTGAACATGTTTATTTTGCACAGCATGCGTTAGAGCCGATTTTTTGAAAACCCCATTCATTTTTGCCATAGGAAATCGGGCTTAGACCCGGGTCTCCAAATATGGGATAACGAGGACTACAGAATGACGCACGACTTCAGTGGTAGATGGCACCCAGCCGACCGGTGGCAATGCCGAGTTTCGAACCGAGGAGTTCAGAATCTCAGCGCTGGTGTGCTAGCGGAATATCCCGCTGCGCCACCTGGGCTCCCGGAAAGCACTTTTAATTACTTTGTTTATGCCTTAAAACATGTGTAGTTAGTTTATCATTTAAACTACCACTTGGTTTAACTGAGTGAGTTATTTTACACATTGTGCCCCACATCTCTACTATTCTTTATCAGAATTGAGTGTTTTTTGAAAATTAATAAATAATAGTAATTTTTCTTTCTGCTTTACTTGAACCAATCTGGCTTTTTATTGCAGTACAGTTGGTGATACCAGTTAGTACCAGTTTTATTAGTGGAAGCTCAGGGCCATAAATTAGACTAGAAGCTCTTCCACTAACCAGTGATGAGAAGGATTGGGAAAAATGTTATGCCTGTTATAAAAACAGTGGCAGTGTTGATATAAAGCCTGTTTGTGTAAGATTCAAATAAAGGAATTTGCCTTTCCCATGAAGTCTAGATATGGAACGAGCAGAGAAAATAGCTACAGGTTTAATTACTTAACATTGTTTTTATTGAAAAGACTTGATGCTATGACAATATATACAGACATTACGTTATACTGACATTTATAACCCTTAATAAGAATTCATAATTACTTTGTGCAGCTGTAAACTGTTTTACTGTATAGAAACAAATAATAATTACTGCATTCGCAAATGTCTGTCCAGTTTTTAATGACAGAAACTAAACAAGCATTCCATTGTTTCCACAGTTAAAACTCACACTCGATTGGAAGTGCATTTGAGCATTTTTACAACGTACGTCTGAGTGTTTACAGATCTCTGGGCAACGTGAATGTGATTGCTTGCTTCCACAAAACGTAGTGCTGATGGCCACTTCAATAATTCACTAAGCCTCTCTGTGTTTGGTCATCGTTTTTATGGCGGCCTGTCTGCTGCCCTGTTTTCCACCACTCTATGATGTTAGCATGAATAATGTATGCCATATTATTTTACACAAGCCTCGGGTTACGAAAGGGGGCCTAAATGGGGGTGGGACACAAAAGCAGACCCAGGAGTACACAACATGCTGGGTGTATGTCATCAGTATGAGATGGACAGGTGAATGTGTTTTGAAAGTAAATAAAAAGCTCTCTGAATGATCGACCACTTCTTGTTTCTAGCTGTGATGATTAAATTATTATGTTCTGGATTTACCTTTTATTTGATGTGACACTGTAGATTATCTAACCAGACATGGTCACCTTAACCTAAACAAACCTGAAGCTTTAGGGTTTGTTTAACGATTTATTAAAATCTTCAATTTATTATTTAATGAAATGTGTCAAAACAGCTTTTGTGCTGACTGTACCATTGTTCACTACGGGGTAAAGCGGTGCTGCTTACCTGGACGCTGCGCTATGTCATGTCAGGGGCATAACTACCGGGGGGCAGGTGCACTGGGGCCCATGGCTGGGGGGGGGGGCCTCCACGACATGAACTCAACCCCCCACCACACTGCCCCCCATTGGCTGCATTCGCCAGGTTGTTATTATTATATTACAATATTGTAGCGGCGATATGTGAGTGACATTTAGCTCAGCCAATCAGAATGCAGCACCCAGTTTAAACATGTGCGTTTGGACATTCTTCAGTTAGTTAGTTTTGTATATGAGACTCGCCGTATGGCCCCAGCATTGAAATGGCCCCAAATTTTTTTTGGCACTGGGGCCCATGAGCTCCTAGTTACGCCACTGGGTCATATGTTACACAACAGACATTGTTGCATCTTGGTTTTTCACAGTTTGCCGCAGTGCTTAAGGTTCAAGCTTAATCTTACTCTTGGATCTTTTAAGCGCCACCAATTAAACACATTGTTTATATGATGTAGTCTGAAGCAAAGCACAGATATCGTGGAGAAAAACTCCAAACTGTTGTCTTCTACTCAAAGTTAGAACCATGACATTGTGAGAAGAAAACAGCATGGCGACTAGTGAGCTGTGAAATAGGGAGACGGGGTTTTTAATATAGATAGCAATCTTACGTTTAATAATCGTGGAATCGTTTGTTGTGTCTTCGTAGCCCTTTAATACGATTAAATACGCCCTTTAATTAAAGCAATAAAGTTTTGTTAACCCATATTCAGTTTTTATCTTCTCACATCTCAAAATGACAATCACTGCTAGAGCTTTCTTGTTTTAAACTAAAATAAATTTTTTATCAGCTCCACTTACCATATAGAGGCACTGTGTAGTTCTACATTTACTGACTGTAGTCCATCTGTTTTTCTACATACCATTTTAGCCTGCTTTCACCCTGTTTTTCTTATTCTTCTTCAGGACCACCACAGAGTAGGTATTTTTTGGGTGGTGGATCATTCTCAGCACTGCAGTGACACTGACATGGTGGTGGTGTGTTAGTGTGTGTTGTGCTGGTATGAGTGGATCAGACACAGCAGCGCTAATGAAGTTTTTAAACACCTCACTGTCACTGCTGGACTGAAAATAGTCCACCAACCAAAAATAGATCGTCAGGAGGTGGTTTTAATGTTATGGCTGATCAATATTTACACACACACACACACACACACACACACACACACACACACACACACACACACACACACACACACACACACACATATATATATATATATATATATATATATATATATATATATATATATATATATATATACTGGTGCTGGTCATAAAATTAGAATATCATGAAAAAGTTGATTTATTTCAGTAATTCCATTCAAAAAGTGAAACTTGTATATTATATTCATTCATTACACACAGACTGATATATTTCAAATGTTTATTTCTTTTAATGTTGATAATTAAACCAGGTACTGGTAGCTTTGGCACTGTGTGCAGGTGCCAAGTCCTGTTGGAAAATGAAATCTGCATCTCCATAAAGTTGGTCAGCAGCAGGAAGCATGAAGTGCTCTAAAACTTCCTGGTAGACGGCTGCGTTGACCTTGGACCTCAGAAAACACAGTGGACCAACACCAGCAGATGACATGGCACTCCAAACCATCACTGACTGTGGAAACTTTACACTGGACCTCAAGCAACGTGGATTCTGTGCCTCTCCTCTCTTCCTCCAGACTCTGGGACCTTGATTTCCAAATTTACTTTCATCAGAGAACATAACTTTGGACCACTCAGCAGCCTTTTTGTCTTTAGCCCAGGCGAGACGCTTCTGACGCTGTCTCTTGTTCAAGAGTGGCTTGACACAAGAAATGCGACAGCTGGAACCCATGTCTTGCATACGTCTGTGCGTGGTGGTTCTTGAAGCACTGAAGCAATGGTCGTCTTTTGGACAACTGTCAAGTCAGCAGTCTTCCCCATGATTGTGTAGCCTACAGAACTAGACTGAGAGACCATTTAAATGCCTTTACAGGTGTTTTGAGTTAATTAACTGAATAGAGTGTGGCACCAGGTGTCTTCAATATTATACCTTGTCACAATATTCAAATTTTCTGAGATACTGAATTTGGGGTTTTCATTAGTTGTCAGTTATAATCATCAACATTAAAAGAAATAAACATTTGAAATATATCAGTCTGTGTGTAATGAATGAATATAATATACCAGTTTCACTTTTTGAATGGAATTACTGAAATAAATCAACTTTTTCATGATATTCAAATTGTATTACCAGCACCAGTATATACAGGGGTTGGACAATGAAATTGAAACACCTGTCATTTTAGTGTGGGAGGTTTCATGGCTAAATTGGACCAGTCTGGTGGCCAATCTTCATTAATTGCACATTGCACCAGTAAGAGCAGAGTGTGAAGGTTCAATTAGCAGGGTAAGAGCACAGTTTTGCTCAAAATATTGCAATGCACACAACATTATGGGTGACATACCAGAGATCAAAAGAGGACAAATTGTTGGTGCATGTCTTGCTGTCGCATCTGTGACCAAGACAGCAAGTCTTTGTGATGTATCAAGAGCCACGGTATCCAGGGTAATGTCAGCATACCACCAAGAAGGACAAACCACATCCAACAGGATTAACTGTGGACGCAAGAGGAAGCTGTCTGAAAGGGATGTTCGGGTGCTAACCCGGATTGTATCCAAAAAACATAAAACCACGGCTGCCCAAATCACGGCAGAATTAAATGTGCACCTCAACTCTCCTGTTTCCACCAGAACTGTCCGTCGGAAGCTCCACAGGGTCAATATACACGGCCGGGCTGCTATAGCCAAACCTTTGGTCACTCGTGCCAATGCCAAACGTCGGTTTCAATGGTGCAAGGAGCGCAAATCTTGGGCTGTGGACAATGTGAAACATGTATTGTTCTCTGATGAGTCCACCTTTACTGTTTTCCCCACATCCGGGAGAGTTACGGTGTGGAGAAGCCCCAAAGAAGCGTACCACCCAGACTGTTGCATGCCCAGAGTGAAGCATGGGGGTGGATCAGTGATGGTTTGGGCTGCCATATCATGGCATTCCCTTGGCCCAATACTTGTGCTAGATGGGCGCGTCACTGCCAAGGACTACCGAACCATTCTGGAGGACCATGTGCATCCAATGGTTCAAACATTGTATCCTGAAGGCGGTGCCGTGTATCAGGATGACAATGCACCAATACACACAGCAAGACTGGTGAAAGATTGGTTTGATGAACATGAAAGTGAAGTTGAACATCTCCCATGGCCTGCACAGTCACCAGATCTAAATATTATTGAGCCACTTTGGGGTGTTTTGGAGAAGCGAGTCAGGAAACGTTTTCCTCCACCAGCATCACGTAGTGACCTGGCCACTATCCTGCAAGAAGATTGGCTTAAAATCCCTCTGACCACTGTGCAGGACTTGTATATGTCATTTCCAAGACGAATTGACGCTGTATTGGCCGCAAAAGGAGGCCCTACACCATACTAATAAATTATTGTGGTCTAAAACCAGGTGTTTCAGTTTAGGGCTGTCAAACGATTAAAATTTTTAATCGCGATTAATCTCAGAATTTCATATAGTTCATCGCGATTAATCGAATTTTTTTTAAAAAGAAGAAAACAAGGATTTTTAAGTGAAATGTTACAATTAAAATGGTGAACACATTTTATGCTAAATGTACTTATGTTAAAAACTGCTGGGACAAGAAAAACTGTAAGGGAATTTTATTCACTCACATACTAGGCAGTAATACTATCCAGCAGAGACCCTTGACTTCGTATATATGTCAGATTGTAGGTTAAAATTTCTCCATCAGCAAACATTGTAGATCAGCGGTGCTTTAGGTGGGATAAGGCATAGTTATTGTAACAGACTTTTCTGTGGTTGTATCGTGACAATGGTTTGATGGACGTTTCTACACGAAGTGAGTGTGTTTTGACCCTTTGGGGCTTCCATAGTTCATGGAATAGCATGCTTGGCTAACGACTCTAGCTGTCCGCTATTCGGTACCATAACAAAAAAAGTAATAAAAGTGTTTTGCTCCCGACAATTTGTGAATATAGCGTGTATTTATTTCTTTATTAAGCGAGTGCATCACTACGACGCTTGGTTACATTATGATAACAAACCGCAAATGAAAAACGGTGGCAAGCCTCAACATGAACTACCGATGACTCGCAGGGCCGAATAGAATTTGCGTTAACGGCACTATTTTTTTTTTTCGCGTTAAATTGAGATCGCGTTAATGCGTTATTATCGCGTTAACTTCGACAGCCCTAATATATATATATATAACTGCATGTTTATAAACTGTCAATCAAACTGTCAGTCAATATTATGTGTCAAGCTTGGTGTTGGGACACTGCTTTGGTAAATTGTGATATGCACCCAGTCTTGCGGTGAACGAAGCACATAACGCTTATCATGTGAAAGCAGCTTGATTTTTTCTTCCACTCCTCCATTTCTTAATCTGAAAAACTAATATTCGTGAACCTTACTGGATACAGGTACAGCAATGCTAGCCCACTCTAACCTACTTTTAACTGCCATTTAGCTCAAGCTTAGGTGATATTAGAAGGAATAGGCAGCCAGTAGGGTCTCCAAACAGTGATAGACCTACTACCCTTGCAAGAGAGTTCAAAAGTTTAAGAGAGGCTTTATTGTCATTTCAGCTATATACAAGTACATACTGAAACAAAACAACGTTCCTTCAGGACCAGGGTGCAACACAGAACAAAAGTTCAAGGCAATACAATATACACAGTGCAAATAACAAACAGTGCAATAAATATAAAATAAATTTTTAATCTAAAAGTAATTGAGGGAAACAAGACTAGAAACAAGTGTAGTGTTGGCCATTACATGGTACTGAGTAAATGGATGCAATGGACATAAAATTGTAGTTTATGCAGAAGTGTATGGATCCTTGGTCACCTTGGGAACTTACCTGAGGGGTTACGCATCTTACACTGTAGTTCCATTTGATCATGTTAGCACAGAGGTACACTGCTTTCCTATTATCTTGCTCGACAAAGGCTATTCTAGTCTGCATTTTCCGATTACACTGGTCTCAGACTGGCCCCCTGCCAGGCATTGAGAAAATATGTGAAACCTTTCACCAAATTATCAAAGACAAGTCAGAGGTAATCCTAAGAATCATTTAAATGCCACAAATAAAATTCCCAGATTTGGTCAGCAGGGGTTAATATTTAGCTCTGCAGTTCTGATGTTTGTGAACTTGATGATTCTGGATCAGTCCATGGTGCAATAATGGTCTCAATAACAATTCAGTTTGTGCAGGAGCTTTAACACATGGAGATATTTTGGCATCTTACAGCGAAGTCAATAAATCATGACACTTCTTACTTTTCCTAACGCCATTTCCAGGACTGCTTTAAAAACAACATTGAGTTGCACCATCAAAGTGACATCAAATGAACCAGGTTTAAACCTTAAATTAGTAGACATAGAAGTTATTTGTAACAGTAGCTACAAAACTAGTGAATCCTAAATGAGTTCACATTGACTAAACTGTATGTAGTGTAGAGATGTTGAGAATATAAAGATATTTGCTTCACCATTGGAATTACTATTGTATAAACAATATAAAAATACATGCACTGTTTCCAAAGCATAACATTATGACTACCTTCCTATGCAGCCCCATACGCAACAAACTGTGATGCACTGTGTATTCTGACATCTTTCTTTCAGAACCAGCATTAACTTCTTCAGCAATTTGAGCTACAGTAGCTTGTTTGTTGGACTGGACCACACGGGCCAGCCTTCACTCCCCACATGCATCAGTGAGACTTGGCCGCCCATGACCCTGTTGCCGGTTTACCACTGTTACTTCCTTGGACCACTTTTGATAGATACTGACCACTGCAGACCCCACAAGAGCTGCAGTTTTGAACATGCTCTGACCCAGTCGTCTAGCCATCACAATTTGGCCCTTGTCAAACTGGCTCAAATTCTTACTCTTGCCCATTTTTCCTGCTTCTAACACATCAACTTTGAGGATAAAATGTTCACTTGCTGCCTAATATATCCCACCCACTAACAGGTGCCGTGATGAAGAGATAATCAGTGTTATTCACTTCACCTGTCAGTGGTCATAATGTTATGTCTGGTCGGTGTATATTTGGACTATTAGGTTTGGCAATATTGTCCTCTCCCTATGTTTATAAATTATTTCTAATATATAGATACTATATAAGCAAAAGTACACCTGACCATGATGTTGTTGAAGATCCCATTCCAAAACTGTGGTATTAATATGGAATATGTGGTTCAGGTCAGGGGCCTGTGCAAGCCAGAGGCGCAAACATTGCAGAATGAGAAACAGTTTTTTTCTTTTTCAATTTTGCTTTTACAAAGTTGAATGCGTATTTAAATTAATTAATTAATTAATTGAATTAATAAATTAAATTAACAAATTATATTATAAATTATAATTAAAAATTAATTAATGTTTGAAAACCCGATCTCTTAGAAACATTAGGAAGGTTGTCCACATACTTTTGGACATTTTTACTTTTTTTCCTGCCAGTGTTGTCCTGACCCCTCCACGACCCCTTTCATTACTGACATTCCATCAAAGTATTTGTTTAAAAAGGAATCAATTACATTCAAATCTCTTCAAAAGCCGTCTCTGCAAAAAAAACACAGGCTGTCCAGTGTTTACATTGTGCACTCCCCGCTTCCCAATCCTCGTCTTTAAAGTCTTAATTTCATTTTCTTTGTCACTTTTACTGTAGTTTCCTTCTGTCTCTTTTGTTAATGTGACAGAAAAACACACGTAAGTTACGTACATTCCCAGTTTAATTACTTTGTTTGAAAGGACAGTGGTGGTGGAGTTGAAGCCAGTCTGTATTTTCTTTTCATAGCGCTGGTGTTTTTCCTTCTTCACAGTGGGAATGACCTCTCGCTCACACCCGCTATGTAATCCTCAGCGACTTCACAGACAAAAATCATTCTGTAATAAGAAAAGAATCCTGACGTACAAAGATGTAAATGCTTTGACCCTCTGCTCAAACAGCAGTAAAATGTAAAACTGCCTTGTTGAAGCTTTCTCACTGGGGATAATGGAGGATACAAGAAGATCTGGTCTTGTTTTTCTCTTCCACTTGTCCCACTTCTCTTGCTGTGTTTTCTCCACACTGATGAACTTGTCTGGGGATTCTGGGAGTCGAGCCCCTGGTGTATACTTTACTACAGGTCGGCAGCAGTTCACAAAGCCTGGTCCACAACAAGAAGGAAAAGAACCCAAACTGTTAACCTTTGGGCCTCCTGAGTTACACATCCTGTATGTACAAACAATACTTCTAATGGGAATCCAGTGTGTCAGGTCACCGGGTTAGGATCATCCAAACCCAGCAGAACCGGTCCGATACTCGGTCACGGTCAAGTAATGACACCTCGGAATAATGTTCCTACCTTCATACTCATACACACTGCTGTGGCTGTCACAGCAATTTAGAACACAAGTGTGTATGTTAATTGATTTTCTAGTTATGGAAGCTGTGAAACACTATTTATAATGACATTTTCTCAGTTCAAAAATATAAAGGACATGATGAGACTTGAAAGGCAGGATAAATTAAAAGCTTTTTCCTGCTGCTTTATAGTAATGTCAAAAGTATCAGGACTCACTTCTTTTTCTGTTTTTTCTTTTTTCTTCCCGCTGTTTCTAAAATTTCCTAATTAATCACTTTAATTCTTATAGCTACTAAACAGGAAGTTACCTTATGTAAGGTCTGTACTGATGTTCTGAAACTTAACATTAGTTTATCTGTGGGATAATAGCATCTAAAAGATTTTACCAAAGATTTTAAACTGACATCAATTGAGTAAAAAAAAAATTCCAAAAAAGACCTGTTGGAATGCTGATTCATCTGACCACAATACACGTTTCCACTGTGTGATGGTCCAGAGAAGTCCAGAGAAGTCAACGCCGCTTCTGGACATGGTTAACATGAGGCTTCTTTTTTGCACAGTAAAGTTTTAAGTATCATTTGTGCATGTAACTCTGTATTGTAGTGCTTGACAAAGGTTTGCCAAAGTAATCCCTCACCCATGTGGTTATATCAGCTATTGGTGAGTGACGGTTCTTGATGTAGTGCTGTCTGAGGGATCGAGGATCATGAGTGTTCAGTTTAAACTTGCACCCTTGGCCTTTACACACTGAAATTCCTCTTGATTCCTTGAATGGTTTATGGATATTATGCACTGTAGAGGGAGAAATATGCAAATCCCTTCCAATCTTTCTTTGAGGTACATTGTTTTAAAACATTTCAATAATTTTCTCACACATTTGTTGACAAACTCATCTTTGCTCATCAAAGACTCAGCCTTTCCTGGATGCTGCTTTTGTACCAAACCATGATTACAGTCACCTGTTAACATCCCCTTTTTGAAATCACATCATTATTTAGTTTTTTCACCTCATTACTAACCCCAAATTGCCCCTGTCCCAACTTTTTTTGGAATGTGTTGCAGACCTGAAATGCTGGAATGGAGGTATATTAATGAATACATTGAAGTTGAGCAGACAAAACATTAAATATCTTAGGTTCAAACTATCTGCAATTAAAACAAGTCAAAGTAAATGTAAGGAACACTGCATTTTTATTTTATTTGCATTTTCCATACTGTCCCAACTTTTTCTGACTTGGGGTTGTAATTCTAGACGTAAAAGTGGGTGCATCAAAGATGAAAATTTCTAGATTATGAAATGTGCAAAACTGGAAACTAGTGTATAGAATTGCTCTAATTAGTGTAGACCTAAAAAATATTGCATGTATTTAGGTTCTAAACCTGGTTATGAATGTAGCAAAGTTTTGGAAATGAGTAGCAATTTTCTTTTTCTGCTTTTTTTAATTCCTAATTTTAATGTTTAACATAATTTGAACTATCACTATTCTTATTGTTACTAAACAAGAAGTTACTGTATTTAAGTTATAGAACTGGAAATTACTGTACTGATGTTCTGAAATTTAACATTAGTTTATGGACAATTTGGAATAAGGGCATCCAGGCTGATTGATGGAGTCAGGGAATAATGCATTGATCAGGGTGTGGCTCTCTGTACACAAGGCTGATCCACAGATTAACTCGCCTCGTGCAGGTAAAAAGATCGGTTACTGCACACGTGTCGGAGGGGCCGTGTGTCAGTTCGCTCTCCTCAATCGGGACGGGGATCAGTACCAGTAGAAAGGAAGCATAACGCAACTGGGTAAAAATTGGATGTGATAAAGATCAGGAGAAAAAAAGGGGGAAATGCATAAAAAATTTATATAAACAGAAATAAATTAGTATTACCACTCTGTACTGGAGTTCTAGTAGTGGAAATAATTGCATCGTAGTCAATTTCAGATGTGAAAATGGGTTCATCAAAGTCCTAGATTAGGAATTCATTGGCAGAACTGGAAACCAGTGTAGAATTGCTCTAATTAGTGTGGATCTGAAAAATACTGTATGTTTGTTTAAGTTCTAAACCTGGTTATAAATGTATCAAATTAATTTCTTATTACTATATATTGGTATACTACAAGGCTCAAGTTTGCGGGTGCCATAATGGTAATATTGATCTCATTCTCTCTCTCTCTCTCTCTCTCTCTCTCTCTCTCTCTCTCTCTCTCTCTCTCTCTCTCTCTATGTCTCTTTTTTCATTTTCTCATATCTGACCCACACTCACCATCTGCTTGTGTAAATAATAAGATTTCGTAATCCTCTATAAACAAGAGACGTCAAGAAGTTCGAGGGATTCTTTACATAACAGATATTTCATTGGCGGTGGTCCTGTAGGTCAAACCCCCGACTCCAACACTATTGGTCAATTTTGTAAGTTGCTATAGTAGCTAATAAGTACAGCAGCTATTCAGGATGTCATCAGCTTAAGGCAGGGACGAGTCACGAACCTTTTATTAGTCTAGTACAGTGATAGAGACATTTTTTCTTTTCTTTTTGTATTAAGGCCATGAATATAGAACACTGAGCTTGTTCTGTGCTGTTTATTAGTGGAAATGTTAGATTGGAAATGTTGGTTTTAGGTAAACTGGATCATTCCTATTGAGAGAAGGTGTTAAAAGTGTAGTAGAATTACTTTTGGTGTATGGTTAAGTGTGTGTTGGTTGCAAATAGTGTGCAGAGGAAGGAATCCAGACAAGGTCTGTTTGTCATTGTGTTGGTGTTCCACAAATCTGCAGTTAGGTGTTAGGTGAGAACAAAATAAGTGAAAGATAGAAAGTCACTTTTCCAACTGGCTAATAGCCACACAGCTGTCCTCCAGCATCCCTGAGGAGCCGTCTGTATCGGGGCATTTAGCATGGACACACACACACACACACACACATTAGTCGATTCATGCAAAACATGTTAAGCATTTGTCCCTCTCTGCATATTCTCCCTCACCTTGACCTTCTGGCCATTTCTCATTATTGCTAACGCCGGCAGTAATGCTATTTACTCACTTGATTTCCATTTCAAATTCATTAAACACCCCCTACAAGCACTCTCTAAGGTCACAATTCGATCTGAACCACTTTTATGTATTTAGACTCAATAAAATAGTTTGTATGTTTTAATTTAGCCTTATTTATACTCCAGTGGCATTTATGATAAATAGAAATATATTACATACATACAAGTACATAATTTTTTTAATGTCATTTTGTAATTTCTGCTTTATTTCAGCTGAATTGTAAAAAATTTTCTATTTGTAATTATTTTGTGTAGCATGTGTGAAAGTTTAAAAAGAATTAATTGATTATTATTATTTATTTATTTATTTATTTTTTAATTTCTTTAGTGGGGGGGGGGGGGCTTGGTTTTCACAGCAAATTTTGGTCATTATCAGGTGTTCCATTTCATACAGATAAAGTGACATGATAACTATCTGATGATAATTATCTATGTGGAGTTTAGAATGTTCTCTCCATGCCTGTACAGTTTTTAATCTTTTGTTCAAAGCCCACAGTTACATCTCATTCCTTATAAAAAGGCTGTAAGATAAAACATTATTATTATTATTATTATCAATACTATTATTATTATTATTATCATCACTATTATTATCAATACTATTATTATTATTATTATTATCATTATTATTATTATTATTAATACTATTATTATTTATTATTTTAATTATTATTATCAATACAATTATTACTATTATCATCATCAATACTATTATTATTTTGTATTATTATTATTATTATCATTATTATTATTATTGCTACTATTATTATTATCAATACTATTATTATTGTTATCACTATTATTTTTAATACTATTATTATTCTTATTATTATCATTATTATTATTATTATCAATACTATTATTATTTTTTATTATTATTATTATCAATACAATTATTACTATTATTATGATCAATACTATTATTATTTATTATTATTACTATTATTATTATTACTTTTATTATCATCAATACTGTTATTATTCTTATTATTATCATTCTTCTTTTTATTATTATTATTATTATCAATACTATTATTATTATTTTCATTATTTTTATTACTATTATTATTATTAGGGTGGCATGGTGGTGCATAGTGTGATGACTTAAATGATTAAGCATCTTGGTAAATGAATGAAAAAACTTGGGACAGTAGGACAGTAGAAAATGTAAATAAAAATCAACAGCAAGATTTTATATGCTGGTTGTTGGTAGCCATTTTGGGCTTTTTAACCCACTGATTAAAACTTAATGTAGACAGGAAGAAGCTTTGAGCATCCAACCCCTTTTAGTCTATGTAATGTAATGATAAGGTAACAGAGATTGTGTTTTACAGCATTATCATGTCTAAAAAACTTTATGAGGTCTATCACTGACATTTAAACACATACCTAAATCATGGGATGAAGGTGTTAGCACTGCATTACAGGTCGATTATAGGTTCTGTCACAGACCTCGTCCTCCTTTTAGTTTGTTGCAGTTACATACATACAATGATGTTAAAAGTCATAATTTCTTCCCTCCATCCCTCTTTCTAGTTTGTGTACAATAGTACTCCTAAAACATATTACATGTCCTTTAGTTAATTTTTGACCTTTGAGCCGTCCTAAACAATTGTTCCTTCCATGCTGGGACATAAGAAGCTGTTTCGTTTCACCTATAAATAAACTGTTAAAATAAATCTGCCATTATAGCAGCTTTAATAACTGTTTATTCCTGGTGAGGGTTGTGTTTGGTCTAAGGGCTATTTCAGAGGCACTGGGTATAAGGCAGGAACACACACTGGACAAAGTGCCAAATTACTGTAGGTCATCAAACTCAATTCATTCACATTCACTCACACCTACTTACTCACATCTCAGATCGAACCCGAGCCCTACTTTCTTTCTTATAAAGTTAGACTCCAGCTTCTCTTTTTATTGAATATACAGACTCTGATTGTCTCACTTTTTAGAATTATTTTATAATATAATCACAAAACAGAATTAAAGTTATTTAAAAATAAACCCAACACCTGACCTTGTCAACATGGCTTTACAGCATTAGTTGGTCCGTAATGATGATGATATCCGACTGCAGTTGTAAAAAATAAAAAGCAGCCGTGAGCTTTTAGGACGTACTAGCGGTTACCTCCATGTGGAACTGCTTTGCTACTCTGCTTCCAATTTCTGGCCTCTTACCCTGTGATCGGCAGCTCTGAACGAAACAGAATGTGTTTTTACAGGAATTAATGAACTCACGGGTTAGAGGAAGTGAAAAAGTGAGACGGCAGCGTCGTTATTTATGTTTGGAAAGGGCATGTGATTGTGTTTTAGGAGATAAAAGTTCTTGGTTCATGTACAGAGGCACGGCCTTGTTCTGCTTTCTCTGATAATTTGGGTTTCGGAGAAGATCTTACGCTTTCTAATCAGCAGAGATTTTGAGGACTCTGAAACCTCCTCAGGGCCTCGTGATACTTAAGAGTGTGTGTGATCGCTGTTACTGATTGATACACTTTTTAAACTGTGCTTCTTTACTAAGTGATGCTCTGAGTAGATTGAGCTAATGATAAGTCATTTCACTAATTGGTATTAAATTAGACTCTGCTATCCTTGCCCCACTCGTGCTTACTTATGTACTTTTGTATTCGTGTAGTTTTTTACTCCTGCACCCCACTTGCTTTATTCACTTTCCTCATTTTCCTTATTACTTCATGTCTATCTTCATTTCTTTCTTTCCAATTAGCTAGTTTACATATTATTTTCTTTCTTTGGCCCTTTTTTATTCCTTCCTCCCTGCTTCCTTCCATTCTTCCTTCCTTCCTCCCTGTCTCCTTCTGTTCTTCCTTCCTTCCTCCCTGTCTCCTTCTGTTCTTCCTTCCTTCCTCCCTGTCTCCTTCTGTTCTTCCTTCCTTCCTCCCTGTCTCCTTCTGTTCTTCCTTGCTTCCTCCCTGTCTCCTTCTGTTCTTCCTTCCTTCCTCCCTGTCTCCTTCTGTTCTTCCTTCCTTCCTCCCTTCCTCCTTCCATTCTTCCTTCCTTCCTCCCTGCCTCCTTCCATTCTTCCTTCCTACCTCCCTGTCTCCTTCTGTTCTTCTGGAAGGAAGGAAGAATGGAAGGAAGCAGGGAGGAAGGAATAAAAAAGGGCCAAAGAAAGAAAATAATATGTAAACTAGCTAATTGGAAAGAAAGAAATGAAGATAGACATGAAGTAATAAGGAAAATGAGGAAAGTGAATAAAGCAAGTGGGGTGCAGGAGTAAAAAACTACACGAATACAAAAGTACATAAGTAAGCACGAGTGGGGCAAGGATAGCAGAGTCTAATTTAATACCAATTAGTGAAATGACTTATCATTAGCTCAATCTACTCAGAGCATCACTTAGTAAAGAAGCACAGTTTAAAAAGTGTATCAATCAGTAACAGCGATCACACACACTCTTAAGTATCACGAGGCCCTGAGGAGGTTTCAGAGTCCTCAAAATCTCTGCTGATTAGAAAGCGTAAGATCTTCTCCGAAACCCAAATTAACAGAGAAAGCAGAACAAGGCCGTGCCTCTGTACATGAACCAAGAACTTTTATCTCCTAAAACACAATCACATCCCTGCTTCCTTCAATTCTTCCTTCCTTTCTCCCTGTCTCCTTCTGTTCTTCCTTCCTTCCTCCCTGTCTCCTTCTGTTCTTCCTTCCTTCCTTCCTCCCTGTCTCCTTCCGTTCTTTCTTCCATTCTTCCTTCCTTTCTCCGTGCTTCCTTCCATTCTTCCTTCCTTTCTCCCTGTCTCCTTCTGTTCTTCCTTCCTTTCTCCCTGCTTCCTTCCGTTCTTCCTTCCTTTCTCTCTGCTTCCTTCCATTCTTCCTTCCTTCCTTCCTCCCTGCCTCCTTCCGTTCTTCCTTCCTTTGTCCCTGCTTTCTTCCGTTCTTGCTTCCTTCCTCCCTGCCTCCTTCCATTCTTCCTTCCTTCCTTCCTCCCTGCCTCCTTCCGTTTTTCCTTTCTTCCTCCCTGCCTCCTTCTATTCTTCCTTCCTTTGTCCCTGCTTTCTTCCGTTCTTGCTTCCTTCCTCCCTGCCTCCTTCCATTCTTCCTTCCTTCCTTCCTCCCTGCCTCCTTCCGTTTTTCCTTCCTTCCTCCCTGTCTCTTTCCATTCTTCCTTCCTTCCTCCCTGCTTCCTTCTGTTCTTCTTTCCTTCCTCCCTGTCTCCTTCCGTTCTTCCTTCCATTCTTCCTTCCTTTCTCCGTGCTTCCTTCCATTCTTCCTTCCTTCCTTCCTCCCTGCCGCCTTCCGTTCTTCCTTCCTCCCTTCCTTCCTTCCTTCCTTTCATCCATCCATCTATCCATCCATCCTTCCTTCCTTCCTTCCTTCTATCCATCCATTCATCTATCCATCCTTCCTTCCTTCCATCCATCCATCCATTCATCCATCCATCCTTCCTTCCTTCCATCCATCCATTCATCCATCCATCCACTCATACATCCATCCATTCATCTATCCATCCATCCTTCCTTCCTTTTTTCCTTCTTTCCTTCCTTCCTTCCATCCATCCATCCATCCTTCTTTCCTTCCTTCCTTCTATCCATCCATTCATCTATCCATCCTTCCCTCCTTCCATCCATCCATTCATCCATCCATCCATTCATCTATGCATCCATCCTTCCTTCCTTCTTTCCTTCCTTCCATCCATCCATCCATCCATCCAGCCGTCCTTCCTTCCTTCCATCCATCCTTCATTCCTTCTGTATATTCCGTATTTTCATCTTTCTTTTTACCTTACTTTTACTTTCTTATAACCGTTTCGCAGAAGGCTGCAGGTTTGCTAGAAGAACTGCCCCTGGCCGGGGTGTTTTTTCCTCTGTTTGTTGAGGAGTACAGGGGGAGAGAGGGATGCCCTTGCTGGGACAGCAGCTGCGTAGGCAGAAATCGATCAGTGCAGTGCCACATTTGCATCACAGTGCTCTGTTAACTACAGATCTAGCCATCGATTGGCTGCGTCAGAATAAACACCACATGGCCTAGAATAGGGGATTGCAGGTAATTTAAAGAAGCAACATTACAGCTATTTTACTACTGCATTACATTTTAAACAATGAATTTTTTAGTAAGTGACCTTTTCTTTTATACTGACAAAATTAAAGATGTTTAAAAACACTGTATTCTTTCCTTTAGAAAGTATTGTATTATAACAATATAACAAATGTAATTTATGTATCACTGGGGCCAGTGATAGCTCAGTGGTTAAGGTATTAGATTAGTAAACAGAAGGTTGCCGGTTCAAGCCCCGCCACCACCAAGTTGCCACTGTTGGGTCCCTGAGCAAGGCCCTTAACCCTCAATTGCTCATTGTGTAAGTCGCTTTGGATAAAAGCGTCTGCTAAATGCTGAAAATGTAAATGTAAATGTAAATGTATTTTCTATATTAATTAATCTTAAGTCATGGACAGTGGTGATCAAACACAAGGTCATTTACACTTAATATTTTAATAATCCATCAAGAAAGTGGTGGCTTGGTGGGTAGCACTGTCGCCTCACAGCAAGAAGGTCCTGGGTTCAGTTACCAGGTAGAGCGATTTGGGTCCTTTCTGTGTGGAGTTTGCATGTTCTCCCTGTGTCTATGTGGGTTTCCTCCCACAGTCCAAAGACAAGCAGTCAGGTTAATTAAAATTGCCCTAGCTGTGTGTGTGTGTGTTTTCCCTGTGATGAACTGGCATCCTGTGCAGGGTGTCTTCTACTTTTTGCCCTGTGAATCATACCCACCGTGACCCTGACCGGGATAAAGCGGTGTTAAGACAGACAATGAATAAATGAATAAATTAATGAATGAAGAAAGTGGTTTACATGAATATTACATTACCAGGCCTCTCACTGTACATGTGTACTATTTGTATGTATGTCTCTGTGGAAGCTGTTCAAGTTTTGTGGCAGTGAGAGCTCAGCGGTTAAGGCATTAGACTGGTAATTGGAGGTTGCTAGTTCAAGCCCCACATTTGCTAAGCTGCCACCGTTTGCCACCCTTAATTGTTTAAATTGTATTTATTACGCCGCTCAGGTGGCGCAGTGGTAAAATACTCTAGCACACCAGAGCTGTGATTTTGAATACATCGTATCGAATCTCAGCTCTGCCATCCGGCTGGGCTGGGCGGCTTTATGAACAACAATTGGCTGTTGTTCAGGGTGGGATGAGCCAGACCAGGGTTCCTCATAACTGGTGCAATTATGACCTCTGCTGGCTGATTAATGAATAATGCTGATCAGAGTATGGCTCTTTGTGCATAGAGCTGATCAGCGTATGAACTCACCTCGTGCAGGGGAAAGATGCAGTTGGTACTGCACACGTGTCGGAGAGGGGCCTGTGTCAGTTGCAAAGCTCCTCAGTCAGCGGTGGAGGGTTGTATTGGTAGAGGTGAAGTGGAACGCAATCGGGGTAATTGGATACGACTAGATTAGTGGAGAAAATTGGGGGAAAAATTGGAGATAAAAATAATTTATTACAATTGCAAGTTGCTTTGGATAAAAGTGTCTGCTAAATGCCTTAAATTTAAATATAAGATAAGATCTGTAGAGTAAATTCATATTAGAATTTTCAATAGATTGATTCTATCGGATACCTTTACAATGACAGCAGTTTTTTTTTTGTATCTTGATGTACTCTTCTGTTTTTTGTAAAGCGTTCATGGGTATAGTAAAAGGCACTATATAAGTTGAACTTATTATTATTATTATTATTCTGTAGTTTCTCTGGATAAGAGCGTCTGCTAAATGCCAAAAATGTAAATGTAGATGTGAATTATTATTAATTCATGGTGAAGTGTCAAGAGAGCATAATTGGCCCCTTGGTTTTGGTGGGAGGGATAGCACATGTACCTCCTCTGTTTTTTCTGCTCTTTAAACAGAAGTATGGTTCGGAGGAAGCACATGCTAGCCAGATTGGTAGCTGTTGGAAATTGGTAGCACATTGGGAACCCAGCGACTAGGTAGCAACTGGCAGTAATTTCACTGTGAGACGCACCAGTGCTATTAATTCCTGGATATATTTTGAAACGATCTTATTATTGTATTAGGTTAATAATAATCTTAATAACATCTTAATACGCTGACATGAACATCTATAAGGTTGAATAACACAATATATTTCACTCCGATTTAATCCAGTCGGCTCAGACACACTTTACATGTGCTTGCAAGCCTGTTTGCAAGTGCATGGTGGGAAAACACAGCCCGGCTCAAAATCGGTTCCTCATGTTAATGATAAAGATTTATTTATATTTCTAAACACTGACATTAACATCTGTTGGAATATTAATGGCCAAAGTCCCTCTGTGCTCGTGGCCTGACTCATTTATTTATGACAAATGGTTTGATTGAATAGGCCATGATGGTTCTATTTTTCATCTTGTTTCGTGACTGGGAGTGTGTGACTGGGAATGTGGACTATTCATAGACTGCTAATCTCATAAATAATACTAAAGATAAAGATAAAAATGTACTTTTTTGATATTAATCAATGAATAAGTAGAATAAGTAGACATTTTTACAGCATTTTGCTACTAAATAAGGTAAAGAAAACAACCAAGCATATGTGGTGTGGATGGTTGTAGGATAGTTGGGTGTGTGTTTGTTGTCTCTGATTGTGTGTCTCTAGCTCTAGACCCCCTGGCTAACATCAGGCCATGGCTAACAATACAGCACTAATTAAAGAGAAGAGAGTGCATGGCTACCGGCATAAAAATAGACCTGCTCTCACTATGAGGGCCATCCTCACTGAGGATGTGTGTGTGCGTGTGTGTATGTGGGATATCTGACAGTGTGTATCTGTAGGAGATAGTGCCAGAGAGACAGAAATGTAGGGAGAGTGCCATGTTTGTTATGTGGGCATTAAGAAGACATAATCTGATAATATGAGCTGTGTTCAACACACACACACACTTGTTGTCTTGCGATCTTACAACTTAAAGGGCTTTGAACTCACATTGTGTGTTACTTCTACTTGGCAAGTGTGTTACCCCCCCCCCCCCCCCCCCCCCAGACCCCCCTTTCCCTATACACTGCATTCCATGCTCCATGCAACACAGCTTGTTTCCTGATATTGCACATTGTTTGCCAACTTCAAAGAGATCCGTTTTAAACATGTGTCCATTTAAGACCGAACAGGAATACATAGCGTCTGGTCCACATTACGCCGCTCCTCTTAACTGTTAGCATGTGGCCGCACTAATAAGAACATACATGTATTTACAGTGCAGAGCCGACACATGGCCGGCGGGGACGCGCTCAGACTCACAAACCACTTTTAATTGGCTGGAGAAAAATGCTTAGTTTGTCATGGAGACATAACACACAAGCACACTAGATAAACATTTAGGCTTCATTGAATAAAGGTTTGCATGTGTGAAGACTGAAAACACCTAAAAAAATAATCTAATCTGGTTTAATAATGGTACCGTAGATTGCGCCATTGTTGTGTTGTTGTTTTTTTCGCAGAGAAAGTGGATAGAAAAGGGATAGTTCAGAAATCTGAACCTCTTTCCCAGGACGGGTTCCTCATGAGGCTTAAGACAAGCCGTGACACCAGTTCAGAAATGAACAGATAGCTGACATTTTACCTCAGTGAAAACTGGACTGGATTGAGCGATTTGGCATCACAGCTTTAGAGAAATGCAGGTATGCCAACTAAGGAGCTGGCAAACATTTTTATCCAGGCCACCCATGGAGGATGGGTTCCTTCTGAGTCTGGTTCCTCTCAAGGATTCTTCCTGTATCCACAAAGTTGAGTCAGTTCATCTGGACACAAGTTTGGTTCCCCAACCTTATATGCAGCAGATTTGCATAATGATGGAACCGCCCCATTGCATAACAATGGAACCAGTGATATGCAAATCACAATGACCATTAATTACAATGGCCACATGTGCCTTTAGCTGCAATCATGGCGTTGTAAGATGGTGAGAGATGTACTCTCAGGCCTCCCTCCTCAGTTCAGGGATAATAATAATAAGTTACACTTATATAGCGCCTTTCACAAAACCCAAGGTTGTTCCCTCTTAACATAGAGTTTGTTGTTTTGTTTATTAGGATTTTAACGTCATGTTTTACACTTTTGTTACATTCATGACAGGAACGGTAGTTACTCATTACACATGGTTCATCAGATCACAAGGTTATATCAAACACAGTCATGGACAATTTAGTGTCTCCAATTCACCTCACTTGCATGTCTTTGGACTGTGGGAGGAAACTGGAGCTCCCGGAGGAAACCCACGCGGACACCAGGAGAACATCTTTACATAGAGCTATGCCCCAATCATATGTGATGCATATAAGGTTGGGGTATTCACCACCATCTCGGACTAAAGAAGTCACTTGGATGAGTGATGAAACGTATCTCCACACCAAACTTGTGTCCAGATGAACTGATTCAACTGTATCTGGATTATTGAGCATGTATCAAGAGGTTTCTTCCTGTAATTTAAGACGAGTAATGGTGGCGAGTTTTTCCCTGCCACTCTCGCCCTTGGCTTGCTCAACAGTGGTTTTTGGTCTGTCAATCCTGGATGCTCTAATGTTGCTTTGACACAATGTCTATTGTAAAAAGTGCTATACAAATAAATTTGACTTGACTTGAGCAGTTGTGATATATAGGAAGCCTTTCACATGAAACGTATAAACTCCTACAAGGCTTTAATGACTGTCAGTTAAAAGAGACTGACAGATCACATGCAACTGAGCTCTTTAACCCCATCTGCCAGCCAAACTAGGCAGCACAGAAGGGATAAAAGGCACAGGTGGTTGTCAACAAATCAACATGGTTTTGTATCTCCGTGTTCCAGCTTCTAATCAAACTACACCCTGCAGTGGGACACGACCAAGCTCAGGAATGGGGCCACCATGTTACAGTACAAACATACTGTATACAATAGATATACAGAAAGCATGTACATACTGTAGTAATTAGGCGAATACAACAGGCACTTCTGTGTTTACTGCTTCTCTGCATGGGTTGCACAATTATTTGTAGTTACACGCAACATGCACCACATCTGTAGACAGCACATTCCTTGAAAATAACTGTGCTAGAATGTTTTTCTATACAGAAATGACAAAAAAAAACTAGTAAATCTTTAAATAAATAATATGAAACAATGTGTGGTTAACACAGAATACTAAACTGATTACTTTAACTGATAAGTGAAATGAAAATAAACCATCCGTGGTTACTGTGGCATTAGTCATGATAGCACAGTGAAGAAAGGTTTGCAGTTCTGGTGTGTTTAACCTTGGTCACTGACTGACAGGCAGGCCAAACGCAGGGTCAGCGCTTAGCTTAGTGTCTCTCCTGACAGGGAGCAGACTCTGAATGTGTATGTATGTGTGTGTGAGGGACAGAGCCTGAAGGCTTAGCTACAGCTTCCTTAGTCTCACAGGTACTTCTACAGCCATTTGTCAGTGAGTACAATTCAAATGAAGTCATTTATCAAGAATTATTGTCTACTGCTTTGTCTTTTATTTAGATTTATTTAGCCTATGTCATAAACATGATTTCATCTTACATCTCCACATTCACAAGAGCTAACAACCGTTTGCTAAAACAAGTCATCAAAACAATTTGAAATGGTTTCAAATGTTGCAGCCCAGTATTGATTTCCAACATTTTCTCACTGCATTCAATTAAAGACGATATAGTAGGTGTTAAAACAAAGCAATCCTAATAACACTAATGGCACACAGGGAGAAAAAGCCATGAGCTGTTTCTGGACTGGCTCATTTACAGGATGGTGGTGGAGGAATTCATCTTCTTTGATGACTGTGTGGACAATTAACATCTTAGCTCTTTCATGAAGTTAAAATCTAAAGATTATCAAACCCAATTAAAGTTTATGTAACGAGTTTAGGGCTAGGACATGACAAGAGGGGCAGACACACGCAGATACTGTATGTCTAATAACGTTTAAGAATAACAAAAAAGACAGGGGTTCACACAATACAAGACATACACACGCCCTATTCTAAATGCAAGGCTAAATGCTAATGCTAATCTAAACATACATGAACAATGAACCTAATCAAACCTAAACCCTAAGCTAACAATGCTAAAGCTAAACATGAACAAGACTAAACACTAAACAAGACTTCTTAACAGGAGCATGGACAAAGACATGAACTAGGACTAGAGCTAGACTGGACAAACCAGACAAACTGAGCATCAAAACCAAAAGCATGACCAAAAGCAAACCAAAATGAGCAGGAAAATTAAAATAGCATATGCAAGAAATCACCCAAATCAAAAACAGTCTCCGCTGACTGGTCCACAGCTGCACCCTTATATGCCATGAGCAATCTACCTGGGATGGTACCAGGGACAGCTGTGGACAATCAGCAGAAGACGATGAGGGGCGTCGGCCTGACACTTGAAAACAGACATTACAAGCATGTCAAGAGAGTCAAGAAAGGCTTTATTGTCATTTCAGCTATATACAAGTACATATTGAAACGAATCAACGTTCCTCCAGGACCAGGGTGCAACATAGAACAAAAGTGGCAGACAGTACAGTGTGCTCCTGAAAAGAGGGGCGTGGCACTTAGGTGCACTCCAGCAGCACATACAGGCTGGATACGTGACAAAAATGGACAAAATATGTATTTATATAAAAATAGAAATGTTTTAAAATGTAAAAAGTATAGAAAATTACAAAATTTATAATAAAAAAAAATTGAAACAAAGTGAACTGTGTGCAAAAGTGACAGTGTTGTGCAATACATTCTTACATTTAGTTTTTTGAATTTTAGTTGTTATTGCAACAAAAGTTGATGTATGTATATATTTGATTTGCATATATTTAAAAATCTGCCAACAAACTAATAAATTAACTTAATTTTTGTAAGGCAAAAAAAAGGAAAAAAACTCAAATAAAAAAAACTGTTGTCACAATCATTAAAAACCCAAAATTGTATGTACACTTTTGACTTCTATAGTATTTAGCAGTACTGTTTACCAGTTACAATATGTTATATTTATTAGAGATGTAAGGATGCAATAAATTTTGGCACAATAATATGTCTTTGCTACATTTCGAATACCTAATTATAGTTAAGTGTGTTTTTCCTTTCCAAGTCTCAATCTGTATCAATGCAATATGAATAGCACTGTGCTAAGATATAGGCTCAAGCCACATAGCTAGAGTAAACATACTATGCAGGCTATACATACAGAATCTGTCCCAAATACTCTGCATTAGCACTGGGGTAACAAGGTTGGTGTATCACATAATAGGGGGTGCTTAAAAATTCAGAGAGACACAGAAGCACTGCATTATTTCATAAAATACATGTATCCAGTGTTCATGCCTCTGTTTACATCTGAAGCTTATTTTATGCTTCAAATCCATGATGCCATCTTACAGTGTGCGGCATGTAACATAGATTAAATTTTTTGCAAAATGCAATAAAAACAAGAACTTGTAAGTTGTTAATTCTCTTGAACCTTTATTAAACGGACAAAAGTACAAATAAAACAGTTCCAAAGTGTTCCCTGACCAACTAAACTGAAATTTGTGTTTTTAAACACAATTTTAGGATTTAATGATTTAATGCCTGCAACAAACTCAAGAAACTCAAGTTGGGGCAGAGGCATGTTCATCTCTGTTAATTACTGCTTAACAGTCTATGGTTCACGTCTGATAAACATGGACTTCCCAGTAAAAGACATTGCCTTGATGACAGCATCTATCTTTGCGTTAGAGAAACATAAACACATGCAAGTCACCCATGCTGTGGGCAATTATGCACCCCCATACCATAACAGATGTTGGCTTTTACATCTTTTGATGATAACAGTCTGGATGGTCCTTTTTGTCTTGATGTCCATTTTCCCTAAAAACAAGCTGAAATGTGGTCTCATCTGACCACATTTTAAGTTTCCATTCAAAGAACTAAAATTGGTTTGTTTTTGTGTAATAGAGTTTCAGGTTGCATTATTGATGACGTGCTGGCTGTATTAAGTGATAAAGGCTTTCAGAAGTGCTCCCAAGTCTGTATAGCTCTATTTATCAGTCACGGTTTTTCATGCAGTGCCATCTGAGGGTTTAACAGTAGTTAACGTCCCTGCCTTACATAGACTGAGGTTTCTTGAATGATTTCTGATGTCCTGACTCATTTCACAATAGTATTTTTGTTCTTTTTGAGTTGATTGACATTTCGTTCACAGAGTTTGGCATGAAGTTTTGAGCCATCATTGCAAAGCATTCACTTGCTTATTGTAGAATGATTCAATTCAAGATGTAATACAATTTTCTATAATTTGTTTACTTTTACTTTGCCCCTTCCTAACTTTTTTAGTGCTTCAGGCATCAATTTCAAATATTTACAATAATACAATAATGTGCAATATCGTACCAAGGAGAAATCTAGTTCATAATGAAAGGGCAATAAAACCGACTGCTCCAACCTTATTTTCAATATCTTCATCTTAACGTTTCTAGTGTTTCGATCAGGGTCATAGTGGGTCAGCACCATTCAGAAACACAGGGTGCAGATTCACCCTGGACAGGGCACCAGTCAATATTGGAACACCACACACATACAGTTTTACTTACTCAGTTACATCTAAGGTCAATTTGAGTAGTCATCAAATTCAGCTAAAGAAAACCAATGCATATATGGGTCGAACGGGAAAAACACACAACAGACAGTGAACAGTGGCAAAGTCTGAACCCAGATCCCCAGAACCATTGAGCTTTAAGGCACAGATACTTCCTCCTTAGACTCAAACTTTGACATTCTAATTCTTCCATAGTATAGAATGTAGTTAAATGGCATCGTGAGCAACACAAGGACCTCTAAACTGCAGTTACCTCTAAACTGCAGGCTGACATGCAGATGTGTTTTGCTTGTTCAGTGTAAGCCGATGTTACACCCCAGTCACTGTGGAGACTCTGCAGAGGACTGTAATTGCCCCAATTTTCCCCTTAGCATAAATTCTGTTTGAACACATGCTGAGAAACAAATATGAGTTTACATGTCTGATTGTCTGCATTTGTATGTCCAAGTGTGTACGTCTGTTTTGAAGTTAGTGGCTGTTTGTTCCCAGCTGTACTTTTAGATGTGCTCTCCAAACACGCCAGGTCGTCGCTGAGCATCACTAATGAACGTTTATGGCCTCTTGGGATGCATGGGCAAGCGTAGGAAATTGATGAGATGGACATTACCATGGTGACCTGCAAGAGCATGGAGATTAGTTACTTATCATATTTAAGCTAGACTAAAGGCTAAAGCTGATGTATGGACGAACAGCGTGGTGGAAAACCACCAGGCATATAATTATGGACACCTTTGAGACAATCACGTCATCTCGTCTTCTCAGAGCTAATACCTTGGTTTGGATTCTTTTCCTTGTAAACCCAGCTGGATATCTGGCGAGAGGTGAATTTCCTATTTTTAAAACATTACATATATTTAATGTAATATATACTGACCGAGCCTTTAATTAGGTACACGTATCTGGTGTGAACTTTCATTCATTATTTTGTATAAGCTACATGTGCTTTACAGATTAACTTACTTAATATAACTTTGCCACCCCATGTACCTCATTTATTAACTGAAAGGGACCCATATGACCCCCACAGACCAGAATTTGGGTGGTAAACCATTCTAAACATTGCAATGACACTGAAATGGTAAAAACATGGAAGTATGTGTTGTTCTAACATGTGTGTAACAGGTGCAACATTGTCAGTGCTTGGAGAAGAATAGTGGCTCAACCAAAAATATAGAATCATCAACATCCTGTGATCTGAAAGAACATAAACACACAATGTAAATAAAAAAACAAAAACTTGGGTAGCTCTGTCGCCTCACAGCAAGAAGGTCCTGGGTTCAATCCCCAGGTGAGGCGGTCTGGGTCCTTTCTGTGTGGAGTTTGCATGTTCTCCCCATGTCTGCGTGGGTTTCCTCCGGGAGCCACGGTTTCCTCCCACAGTCCAAAAACATGCAGTCACGTTATTGCCCTATAGGTAAATAAGTGTGTGTGTGTGTGTGTGTGTGTGTATGTGTGTCTGCCCTGCAATGGACTGGCGCCCCGTCCAGGGTTTTACTGTGTGACTTGTGCCCATTGAAAAGCTGGAATAGGCTCTAGCAAGCGACCCTGATTGGATAAGCGGTGAAGAAAATGAGTGAGTGAGTGAGTAAACGTAATTGTAATGTAATGTGATTGTAGTTTAAAAGAAAAAAGAGCTGGGTCAAATATGCATATGCACGCAACAGTTTAGATTATGTATTTGGTGGTTTTGGGTGTTTTATAATGCAAATAAATATAAATGAGAATAGCTAGTGAATAGGTATTTTTCACTACGCCTATTAAAAAGTACATAAACCGTCCCTTGCCAAAAAAAAAAAGATATTATAATATTATTTTAATAATTATTATTACTATATGCTGAAAGGAAATCAATCTAAATGGTCTTTTGTTAAACAAGAACCACACAATATTGTCCTGTGATGAATTAGAAGCTGCTGAAACATGGGTGACATTGTCCACAGTCAAGCAAGTTTAACATTGGCATGGATTTAGATGGATTATAAAAGTCATTTTACTGACGTTCAAGATTTATGAGCTAATTGGCTTATCACACACAATTCTGTAATAATATACAGGTCCAAGATGAAGAGATGAAGAAAGTTTGGTTAAAATGTAATATTAATTTATTGAGGCAAATGAAACTAAGCACACTGTTTCTAGCTGGAAAGTATTTAATATCTGTATTCACACATTGTCGTAAATTGCTCACATCCAGGCTCTGTTTCTATAAACGCTCACCAGCTTTCTCTTGTGCAAGCATTTCTTTTTAACCATAATGCTGAGCTTTTGATCAAACAAAATGCATTTAATCAACTTAGACTGGCTGATTCTGGCTGAAACAAAAGAGGTGTCAGGGTGACTCTTTGGTCCTTGCCAAAAACATTATGATTCCAAACGTGAGTGCAGGGATTACATTTGGCATTTATCAATGTGCCTGAGCTCCTTCAAGCATTAGCGGGACACCCTGTGTGATTGTGTGCAGCCACCGCTTATGAAATAACTCAATGAGTTAATAGTGTGAGCCTGACTTTTGGCTCTCTGAGACTTTGACCTCTGGCTATTGACCTAATTCCTCTTAACAAACCCTAATCCCAGCCTTTAGCCTGCCTTACACCCTGTACCTTATACAGCTGTTAATATGCCCTTGTGTAATTCTATGCTAATCAGTTCAATTCATTAGGTAACTCAATCTCTTGTTGGAAAAGGCGGCTGAAGATGGTGTATATTTTGGTTAAAAGGGGGCAGGTGAAACGCAAATAAAAATGATTTTTTATTATTTTTATTTTTAAAAGGTCCAAAAGAATGTTCATTAAATGAAAACAGGAAAGCAGTATTAGATAACCCTTAAGACTGGGTTTAAAAGCTAGCTGACAATATTTTTTATGCACGATTGCAAGGAATTAGGAAATTTCACCATCTACAGTCCATAAAATTGATTACAGATGCAAGGCCAATTGCAAAAATCAACATTAAATGTCTATGATCATTAAAGCCTTAGCTTCTGTAATAAATATAACCACATCATTTAAGCAATACTTAATAATAACCTGCAAGTTAGGAGTTTGTTGCTGCATCATCAAACTGTGGTAAACATGCTCGTGTCCAATTTTTTGGAACCTGTTGCAATGAGCAAAGAGTTAAACTATCCATTGTAGTCATAGTGCCAAAACTGTTAATGCACCACACCTGATACTGGGGCTATTTAAGGCAAGGCAGGGCAAGGCAAAGCTTATTTATATAGCACCTTAAAACACAACCGTGGTTGACCAAAGTGCTGTACAAGCTCAGTATAGGATACAAAAAAATCTAACAATACCATGAAAAACATAATAAATTATATTCCTAAAACAAATACATATTAAAACTATTAATTACAGTTGCTACACCCCATCAACCAGTGTTAAACTCCAAAGTAAAAATATGTGTCTTTAGCCTTTTTTTTATTAGGATTTTAACATCATGTTTTACACACTTTGGTTACATTCATGACAGAAACAGTAGTTACTGATTACACAAGATTCATCACTTCACAAGGTTATATCAAACACAGTCATGGACAATTTTGTATTTCCAATTCACCTCACTTGCATGTCTTTGGACTGTAGGAGGAATCCGGAGTTTTCGGAGGAAACCCACGCAGACTTGGAAAGAACATGCTCCACACAGAAAGGACACAGACCGCCCCACCTGGGGATCAAACTCAGGACCTTCTTGATGTGATTGTGTCAGTTGATTGGTGGACCGAATAGCTGGTTGACTGACCTTAGTCATGGCTCAGTTTAGCGCTCTCTCCCTTTAGCTGTAGTTAGACAGGTGAGAGAATCTAGATGGAGGAAGGGTCGACTCATTGACTCTTTTCCCTGCTTTAGTGTTCACTGTTTGGCCAACATAGCAGAGTGTTTGTGTGCTCTATGGCCACATATCAAATTCTGCTTCTGTTAGTGCTCTTTGTAGTTTTTCCCCTACAGTCCTTTTTTGCTGATATTCTTTTAATAGTCTCCCCTTCTTGAATGGTTCTGTCCAGTTTTATCCTTAAAGTTTATCCACGTGTCAGTAGATTGGTGGACCGAGTAGCTGGTTAGCTGACTTAGTGCTCTCTCCTATTAGCTGTAGTAAGACAGGTCAGAGAATCTCAGTGGAGAAAGGGTCGACTCATTGACTCCGTTTCCTGCTTTAGTGGTTGGCCGAACAAAGTAGAGTTGCTGTTTGGCGAACATAGTAGAGCATTTGTGTAACGCTTTACGGCCACGTATCGAATCCTGCTCCTTGCAGTGCACTTTCTAGTTTTTTTCCCTGCAGTCCCTTTGTGTATATTCCTCTCTTGACTAAGTTTTGCTGAGATAGATTTAAATCCTTTTAATAGTCCAAATTTCTTGGATGGTTCTGTCCAGTTTTGTCCTTTAAGGAAAGAAGCATTGGCTCTTAAGTCGCATGTCAGTTGATTGGTGAACTGAGTAGCTGGTTGGCTGACTGTGGTTGTGGTTCAAATTAGCTGTAGTTAGACAGGCGAGAGAAGAGTGGACCTATTGACCCTTTTTCCCTGCTTTAGTGAACAGTGAGTCAAGCCGCTGTTTGGCCAACATAATAGAGCATATGCGTGTAATGCTTTATGGCCACGTATCGAATTCTGCTCCTGGCAGTGTTCTTTCTAGTATTTCTCCTACAGTCCTACAAGTATATATTTCTCTTACACTTTTTTAAAATATATTTAAATATTTTAATAGTTCCCTTTCTTGAATGGTTCGGTCCAGTTTTATCTTTTAAGGACAGAACCATTGCAACTTTGGCTGTGTGTCAGATGATTGGTGGACCGAGTAGCTGGTTGGCTGACTTAGTGCTCTCTCCCTTTAGCTATAGTTAGACAGGTGATTGAATCTCAGTGGAGGAAGGGTCGACACATTGACTCTTGTCCCTGCTTAAGGGAACAGTGGCCAACATAGTAGAGCATTTGTGTACAACACTCTAGAGCCCCAAATGGAATCCTAGAAAGGCAATGTTACAATTTCCTCTGGGAAAGGATTTAGTATCAGGTCTACTGTTAGGTGAACTGAGGTTGGAGGCCTGATAGGATTTGTTTCCTGCAAGTGAACTCTAACGTGTGATTAGTTATACAAGAAGTCACAGCTTTCTGTCTCCATGCTTTGAAATCTACACATTTAGATTTAGTGATGTCATATGTGATATCATCAAACACCCCCTTCTGCTCTTTTATTAATATCCATTCCACAGGGCTTTAAGAGGGTGCTATTCATCTCCTTATTTTATGTTTTCTGAAAATAGCCCACCCACTCATGAGACACTTTCTCATGGGAACCTCAGACGATTGAATTTGGACTTATCATGCAGTAGACGCCGGGTCAGAATAAAAAGCCTAAAACAAAACAAAAGGGAAAAACACATTTTTTTGTACTTCCTGGGAGGATAAATAAAAAAAGATTGTTTGGAAGTGATTCTGTTTGTAGGTACAAGAGCCAGTGGTTCTCCGTGTTTACATGTTCCCATGACATTTTCCCTCTTTGCACTGTTTGGATACAGATTAGGGTGCCGGCTGTTAAATAAAGAGTCCAGAGTCCCTCGTCTTTCTCTCCTTCCCTTGCTCTCTTTCTCACTCAGAACGCTGAGTGACAGTAATCCACATTGAGACACTGAGCAGCAGGTTTGTTCGGCATTTCACAGATCGCTGTTCCACCCGCCCAGAATCGGCAGGCTGGTTGATAATCTTGGAGGATTTAATCCGCATGCCAGCCTCCCACCATTGTCTGGAGGCCAACTCCCAATCCTCCGTGTCAAATGGAATCCCTCCATCATTCCCTTCTCCGCTGGCTCTCAAAAAGCCTTTGAGCGGAGGGGACGAGCCGGGTGAAGAAAGCCCACTGGCGTCAGCTTTGGTGTAGTAAGTGGCACCATTATGGAAAGCAAGTGTCATTTAATTGAGTGTAATGCAAAGCTTGGGATTTGAGTGAGTGAGGAGAAAAAGTATGTCAGGATGAGTGTTTGTATGTGATTAAGGTGCCAGAGGTTCAACAAGGTTAATATCTGTTGGATTGTCTGCGGACCACCGATGTGAAGTTGCTTTGTCAGCAATTGGCCTGTAATCCAGGCTTAGTGAACACTGCTTTTGTAATGTTGGTTGGTCCAAACTGTGTGTGGTGACTGGATTCAAGGTCAGTTTCATTATTAAGAACAAGCAATTGGTCAACATGTGAACCAGTTAGCTCTGAATTTCAAAATGTATAGAATATTTTAGTTATCATTTTTTGTGAGAATACTAGAGGTGCATTTATTGAGGGTGGCACCTTGGTGTAGCACATCTTTCTAACTTTTTGAAACATGTTGCAACCATCATAAAACAAAATAACCCGCTGTAGTCCTAAACGGACTACAAACCACAGGAGCTGAAGCACTTTTAAGCGCTAATTCACCGCACCAGATTCTAGGACTGTTTAAGCAAGCCAGGAGATCAGTGCGGTGCTGAGTCATTATCTTCATATACTCGGTGAGGTAATTGGCCAGTCTGCATTCTCCCTTACTTTTTACTTTCTACCTGAAGCCATTTTCCTTTATTTTGAATATCTAGCTGTTTTGTGTCAGTTTCTTCTGTCCTCCGTTAACTCCGTTAACATAGTAAAAATATTCCAGATCACAATATGGCCATCACAAGTAGATCACAAGTATGTGATCATTTCAAAACCATAGGCATTAATATAGATTTGCCCTCTCACGTCTCTGGTTAGGCATTTTTGGAATTTGTGCCTGTTTAGTCAAAAAAGCCCCTGTGAGGTCAGGCACTGATGTTGTTCAAAAAGGCCTGGGCCTGGGTCATAATCAACATTCCAGATCATTACAATGGTGTTCAATAGAGCTGAGGTCAGTTTTGTGTGCAGGCTGCTGGTGTTCCTCCATACCAAAGTTATTAAACCATGTCTTTAAAGACACTTTGTTTTTAAAGGGGACCGTCATGCGGGTACAGGAAAGGGCCTCCCTCAAATTCTTGTCATCAAGTTAGAAGCTTAGAATTACTAATATTCTATACTGAACAAAAAACATTAATTTCAAGACAAAACTATATACAGTGGTACCTTGAAACTCAACGTCCCCCAAGCTATAACACAAGTTTAATAGTGAAACAGTGAGGAAAATCCAGATAAACACAGATACATGTGGAGCTTTCACAGTGAATTTTATGGTTATTTCACACAAATGCAGATTCGTCTCATATGTGCACTTTGATGACGTTTTACTGCACCGCTCAAGCCAAGTGCTGAACAAAGTAACTGTTCATTGTTAATTTGAAATTAAATAAATACATTTTTAAAAAACAAATTGAACATGTTTAAGGGAAATTTCAGGGTACAAATTTCTTCACGAAGGGTGTTGAGTTTTAAAGAATTTGAGTTTAGGGGACGTTGAGTTACAAGGTACCACTGTAATAGTAAATGTACACTGTGTGATAGTCTTATAAAATGAAAGTCCAGTCCTTTTTAAGAGACTTCTACAACTGTTTAGTTCCTCTAAGGATTCTGTAACTGTAGTGAAAGTGTTTTGTGTTTTATCTGATTCATAAGTGCAAGATGTTTCTTATATGTGATCTTGAAACAGACAGACAGAGGCCATCACTATGTGCAGAGAACTATATGGGTCTGCTTTCTCTCACACAACAGTGTGTGAACACTCTCAGATAACCCGCCTTCAAGGCCATTCTCATATTCTCATAGTGGGGCTGAATAACTGATGACTGTTCCAAAAATTCATTTTTCTTTAAATTAAATAATGCAAAATCCAAGTAAAATAGTAAACATTGATGATAAACACAAAATCATTTTGTTAAACAAATAGTTTGGCTGGGCAGCATGGTAGTGCAAGTGGTTGGATGGACAGGGTTCAAATTATAGAAGTAAGTGCTGTCAAGTTGACTCCTGGTGACCATATGGATAGTGTTTCTCCAGAACATTCTTCTGATTGGTTCTTCAGGCTTCTTAATGGCTTGTTCATAGCTGAATATATTACCTGAACTGCTCAGACTCCAGTATTACAGAAATGTATCTAAAAAGTAATATTGTGATAATATTATGAAGAACTCAAAGATTAAAAAACAATTTAATCAGCATGAAGGTTTTGTCTCAAACATTCGGAGTCCTGCTGCCAGCCATTGTTAAAGAGAGAACAGATACTCCAGAGGTACAGCGCTGTTTATCAGCGGTACATTTCTATTTATAAAGTTCCCTCATTGAGCTGTGTCTCAACATGCTGTCAGGTGATGACAGTCGCTCTCTCTCTTTCTCTGTCTCTCTATCTTTCTGCTTGTGCTAAATTACAGGCTCATCAAGTGCTCAATGCAAAGTCAATACAGACCTGCAGAGTGAGGGGGACAGAAAGGAATGGAAAGAGAAGGTGGGCAGTGCAGGGGATGAAAGGGTGAAGCGATCTGGAAACATAGTATTGAGGGAGGCTTTTGAAATGAGATGAAAATGTGTGTGTGTGTGTGTGTGTGCAGACCAATGATAAGGGTCAAGCACAGTTTAGGAGGGAGGGCTTCTCTAGGGAGAAACAGCGGCCCTGTCAAACACTCAGGATCTGAACTTTCTATTGACCTTCTGCCTTGCCACATACACACACACACTCTCTCTCTCTCTCTCTCTCTCTCTCTCTCACACACACATACACACACACACACACACACACACCAACATACACATTCCCGGTTGCATTTCAAAGAATTATAATTATATTGTCTGTGTGTACTGTATACAGCATTGTCACAGTCTTCTAAAGCCTAAAGAATAGTATAAACTCTAGCTCTCAGTTCCAGTAGTTGGGTTGGTGATGGAATAATAATGATTGATGAGGAGATTTATTTATTTGATGAGGAGATTTATTTATTTTATTAGGATTTTAATGTCATGTTTCACACACTTTGGTTACATTCATGACAGGACAAGTAGTTCAAGTTCTTAATGTCAAACACAGTCTCTGACAATTTTGTATTTCCAATTCACCTCACTTGCACGTTCTTGGACTGTGGGAGAAAACCAGAGCTCTAGGAGGAAATCCGTGCAGACAAGGGGACTACATGCAACCTCCACATAGAAAGGACTCAGACCGCTCTACCTGGGGATCAAACCCAGGACCTTCTTGCTGTCAGGCGACAGCGCTACCCACCGAGTCACCATGCCACCCCCAAGACATGAATGAATGAATGAGGAGATAAGGAAATTAAATCATTCAGCTACCTACTGCTGGTCATAGCTACTTCTGACATGATTAAAAGTTATTTATTATACATATTTTAATCCTTGGACCGATTAATATTTACTTCATTATATGCATTAAATAAACATGAACATGTAGGGCAGTGATAGCTCAGTGGTTATGGTACTGGACTAGTAATCAGAAGATTGCTGGTTTAAGTTCCACCACTGCGAAGTTGCCATTGTTGGGCCCCTAAGCAAGGCCCTTAACCCTTAACTGCTTAAAATCGTGTTCAGTCATAATTGTAAGCCGCTTTGGATAAAAAGCGTCTGCCGAATGCTAAAAAAAAAAAAAAAATGAACATGAACATGCCAGAAGAGAAAAAAATACATTGCTAGCACATATTTACATGACGCTTTTTGCAGTTGACTTTTGTTTTTTCCACTAAGCAAAAATACATTTAAAAAGGACAGGTCAATGTTATTGGAGTAGGACTTAAATGCTCTTATTCATTTGAAAGACCCCACCCACATAGTCCGGTCATCCTGCCCTGCAGACTCTGCCAATTATTCCCGCTAAATGGCGCCCAGCCGACCAGTGCCAACGCCGAGTTTTGAACCGATGAGTTCAGAATCTCGGCGCTGGTGCGCTAGCGGAATATCCTGCTGCGCCACAAGGGCACCATTTGATAGAGCTTTTGATTCTTTTGATTGAAGATTTGCTGGCATTGGATGATTGATAGAAGAGATCTAAGGAGTAATGCCACCCCTCATACACAGAGATCAGGGCCAATCCGCTCCTAGTTTATCGTCACAGTGGTAGAATTTGTGTGCATGAGGGGGGTTACTTAACTGTTCCATAGATTTTGCTGTGGAAGTGTTGCTTGTTACTTTGTCTACAAAACTAAAGAACTTATCGACTCGCTACTTGCTGTGGAGAAATGCTGGATTTACAAAACTTTGCCACTGTAGATTTCTTACAGAGAGCTGTCCATATCTTTCAAATTTGCAAATACTTTTGACTTAAATGTATCGAAACATTGAATAAAAATATATTAAAGTTCAACAACTGTCCTTATATTTACATTAGAAGCATATTGTGAGTAAAGCTCTCTACACAGAAATTAATACAAATTAAAAGCTTTTAATTTTTCTTGCTAGCTGGCATGTGTGTGTTTGAAACGAGGATGGTCTCTGTGGACTTGTCCATGCTCCATTTTGATAGATATTTCTTCCTTCATACAAAGCGCACAGTGCGGAACTCTCCCATGTGCAATGAAAAGATGCACTTGCAATGCCGTGATTGATGGAAAAAGATAATGTCTGGCAAACAAACGTCCCCTCCCCCACTTCACTCAATCTGCCGTAAATACTATCTCACCAGTTCTCTAGTACGGGGGGGGGGACTTTTGACGTTTATTCAATACCATCAGTGGTTCCGCAGTGGCACCATGCAGTGGAATTATGAGCATCGGCTACTTAAGATAAAAGCTACGTGGTGTCAGTCGAAGGAACCACTTAAACATATCCAAGATTCCTCTTTAAAAGATATGAGAGTGCATGCTTGCTCTTTCTCTCTCTTTTTTCTCCTGCGCTCGTTGAACCCTCAAAAAGTGTGTGCACTTTCACTACACTTTTTAATAAAATCCAAAGCGGAGGAATTCTCTCAGTTAATAATGCTGAACAAAAGGGCTGTTGTGGTGCTGGTGTGGACTTCTGGTCAGCGTCTATAGAGACACGTTGTCACATAGATGAAGCTCTGTCACCACAAACTCTTAACTCTTCTATGACAGGTCCCAGAAATTGCTGCAGTTAAAATAAAAAAAGAAAACTTTTAATGTACTTGTAAGTGAAACGGTGTGTTATGGATCTTGGGATTTTAGTGAAACACCTCCTTGTTTCTACACTCACTGTCCATTTTATCAGCTCCACTTACCATATAGAAGCACTTTGTTCTTCAATGGTCAGGACTCTCCCAGGACCACTACAGAGCAGGTATTATTTGGGTGGTGGATCATTCTCAGCACTGCAGTGACACTGACATGGTGGTGGTGTGTTAGTGTGTGTTGTGCTGGTATTAGTGGATAAGACACAGCAGTGCTGCTGGAGTTTTTAAACACCTCACTGTCACTGCTGGATTGAGAATAGTCCAACAATCAAAAATATCCAGCCAACAGTGCCCTGTGGGCAGCATCTTGTGACCACTGATAAATGTCTAGAAGATGACCAACTCAAACAGCAGCAATAGATGAGTGATCGTCTTTGACTTTACATCTACAAGGTGGACCAACTAGGTAGGAGTGTCTAATAGAGTGGACAGTGAGTGGACATGGTATTTAAAAACTCCAAAAGGAGCTAGAAACTCATTTCACTTTTTCTGAATTATTGTTATCGATTATGATTCACTGAGCTTTACATTGAACCACATACTTGGCACCTAAAAGCTTAAATAAATATTTGGCCTGTATTTAAAGTTCATTCTGTGTCCATGTGGATTTCCTCCGGGTGCACCGTTTCCAAAAGACATGAAGTCAGGCCAATTGGAGCTACTAATAATTGCCCTAAATGTGTGTGTGTGTGTTTGCCTTTGATGGACTGCTGACCTGCCCAGGGTGGTTCCTGTCTTTCGCCCAATGAATCAGACCCACCGTGACCCTGACAAGGATAAAGCAGGGGTAAAACAGACAATGACTGAATGATTGAATGAATAGAAGCATCTATTTGCATCACTTAGCATACGCTTTAATCTAAAGCAACTTTTAATTGTACTGATACAATGAAAGAAATAGAGGGTTAACATTGGCATTAGCTAGTATCACCAAGTTGCTAATGTTAACCTGCTATTTCTTTGAGTTAACTGTGACCATAAAACTAGCATTGCCCAGCCAATAGTTTAAAACTAAATACTGCTAGACATACACTATTCTTTCTTTTTTTAAGGGCGTATGTGCAATATTTTGCTACGTTTATACTGAATCACATGTTTACCGAGCTTAGTGAGTGTATAAATAGTCTCACTTCTATCTGCAGTTAAACCTTATGCACATCATCAGAAGTCATTGCTTGTAAAACATAGCTATTCTGTTAATAAAAAGTTGTGTTAAATTGTAAAGAATTATTTTTACTGTATTGTTGGCTGCATTTGACTTGTTTTGGGATTCTTTAATCTGAACACACCTTCCTGCCTTTCACTAAACGTATTATTCATAAGCATGTCAGAAGTGGCTGAGCCCAGCGGTAGGTGGCTGGAGACTCTCGCCGTGATTTTTTCCTCATCTCCCGGGTTACATCGAGCCCTACGGCCAAGCCGTCGGTTGCGGCTAACAATGGTCTTCATCAGTCAATCACCAATCAAGATAATGGAACACAGTGTGAGACGGTGTGAGAAAAAAAAAGGGCCACAGAACACGCCGCCTGGGCCAAAGCTCCTCATCCAAATTAAAAGTGTGGAGGGATACAGCTTTAATCCGCACCATATTGGATTGCTTTATAAAACGCTCGATGCACTTACGCGCTCGATGACAGATGAACAAATATATACGGCAGAAAGAGGCAGGTGTGACCTTGCTTGTGTTGTCACATGTTAGTTTACTCCTGTTTACTGTAGTTCACATCAAAGTGTGGTACATCCAAACCAGCTGATGACTGAAACTAATAAAAGTAAGAGGGTTTGTAGAATCGTAGAGGAAAGGTAATAGGTACCTTAAGGAATTAAGGCCTGACCTTAAAGTTAACTTTAACCATAACTCAGTAATGGCTGTGTCCCAAATGGCTAGTGCTTTCCTACATCGTGCCCTTTTTTTGACAGCAGTGAGTAAAGGGCTGCTATTTCAACAATGGCCAATTGTGGTGGCCAATAGGGACATGCCCGATTTCAGGAAGGCATCTTCAGACAGCATATCTTAGATAATTTGAGTGAGTGAGTGAGTGTGGGGTGGGGTTGGGGGGCTGTGAAAGTGTACTAAGGGTTTAGGACTGGTCAGCATGAGGGAAGATTGTCTCTTTAAATGTCTGATGCTTTTTTTTCTTTATTTGAAATAGCCTTCAGCTTGATCACTGGGTCTTTTCTGTATAATGTACTGCCCCGCCCCTATCTTTTCGTTAAAAAACATTCCATAAATTATAAAAGTTCTTTATTTTTGTTTGGGACTTTTGAAAAAAAATCAGAAAAAATTTAAGGAATCAGGTAGATGTTGCAAGTAATTAATTCCTTTATGTCATTTGATAATTTATGGAACAAATTACGCAAAGTATGCAATTTAGAATTTTGTTTGAAAGAAAAAAGACCCATTAAATAATAAATTTTATTAATTAGTGACATAAAAAAACCCTGAATAAATAGCTGGTGTAGTTTTGGTGTATTTATTTAATAATGCTAATTAATAAAAAGTTGTTCTGACTAATAACCTAATCAATATCATAAAACATTTCAATCCTTCTGTAAGTGGTCTTTTCCTAGATGACGAAAGCACTATGTGCAGTTCATGAAAGGTCTCTAAATGGTTTGATAAGTATAAAAGATATTTAAGGGCTTTATATTCACCTGATCTTAACCCAAAGAAACTTTTATGGCGGATTTTCAACCAGTGTATTAGACAGCACCATAACTGTGGCGCTCGGGTGGTGCAGCGGTCTAATGCGTCTAGTGCACCACTGCAGAGTGTACAAACTCATGTCCACATAAACACAACTGGCCATGTTTAAGAAAGGGAAAGTTGGACTGGGGATTGGTCCAGGTGACTTTGTTTGTGTTTGTGTGTGTGTGTGTGTGGGGGGGGGGGGTCTGTTTGGGATCCCAACGCAGGCAGGTGATAAGAAGCGGATGCAGATTTGACACGTGTCGGAGGGGACGTGTGCTGATCCGGCTCTTCTGGATCAGATCAGGTGTTGTGCAATTGAAAATTTGACTAATTAGAGGATAAAATGGGAAAAAAAATTGCTCAAATATTTTCTTTGAAAGAAAAGTGTCCTGTTGCTCTAGTACAGATGCAAAAATGCCTACATTTTTTAATGCATTAAATTGTGTCCACATGAAGAACATATTGTAAAATAATGTAACATAAATTATGTAATTATTCAGTTATTTTAAAACTAAGACACCTGAACACAAAGGTACACTGATCAGTCATAACATTAAAACCACCTCCTTGTTTCTACACACATTGTCCATTTAATCAGCTCCACTTACCATATAGAAGCACTTTGTAGTTCTACAATTACTCACTGTAGTCTATCTGTTTCTCTGTGCTGAGAATGATCCACCACATAAATAATACCTGCTCTGTGGTGGTCCTGTGGGGGTCCTGACCATTGAAGAACAGGGTGAAAGCCGGTAAAAACAGTATGTAGAGAAATAGATGGACTGCAGTCAGTTATTGTAGAACTACAAAGTGCTTCTATATGGTAAGTGGAGCTGATGGACAGTAAGTGTAGAAACAAGGAGGTGGTTTTAATGTTATGGCTGATCAGTGTACTGCTAGATGTATAATTTTTAGATAAATTCTGGCTTAAACACAATTAAAAAGTACCATAAAAGCACTTGAACATTGTAATGATGCTTAAAATTCATTGTGATGTTCAGAAAGGAAATTGCTTTTTCACCAGGTACTGATTTGCGGAGCTCACACATTTTACGCTTACAAATGTATCTGCAAAAAAGATGCTAAATGATTTTTTTTAACTTCCGTACTGAATGAATAAACCAGTGTTATGTAAGTTTAAAAAAATAACTGTTGAGGATGCTTAGTGAGGTGTGTCAATCTTGGTTTTTGTCGTTTTTGGTAAATAATCACCCCACTTTCCTGTACTAATACCAGTCTTTCATTACTCCGTGTGTGTGTGTGTGTGTGTGTGTGTGTGTGTGTGTGTGTGTGTACGAGTGAGGGCTTTCAGCTGTGTTGGTTGAATACATGGACATATGGAGACTGACTTCTCCTGGGCATCATTGGGTACCAGGACACCCCTCCCAACCCTCCTCTTTTTTTTTGCCTCTCTCTCTCTCGGCTGGCATGCTGGCAGCTTCTCTCCCTGGGATACTCAAGCCTTTCAAACATGAGTAATTGATGAATTGTATGCAATATGCAAATGTGAATGCATAAATCTCCTGACTGACAGCTTAATTTATGTGAGCCTTTAAGAATGCAGGATTAGATTTTAATTAAATATCTTCAAAGGCACCCTGACTTGTACATTTTTTCCTCCCTCCTCAGCTGCCACCTTTGTTATTGTTTAAACCACTTCCCATTAAACTTTTTTATTTATGAAAAAATAAAACAGGTTTAACCTCGTGCACTATTTTCCTCTTATGGTCCGACATGCTTTCTTTGACTTTTAACACCGTTCTGGTCCACATTGCTCAGACCTATGGTTGGAAATATTAATTCCCATTTTGTAAAATCAATTATAGCAAATAAATCCTCCCTGGTGGGCAAGCCACGCCTTGTTTGGGGGGGGGGGGGGACTGGGTGTGGAATAATTTGGAGTGAGTCTTGGCTCTGTACTTGCATTGTTTTTACTGAGACGAGCAGGTGTCGGCAGGGCATGAATATTGAACGAGGCCGTTTAAGAGATGACAAGGGCACATTTGCGATGTTGCGAGGGAATAGAAAAGTGCTTAGTAACCCACTTTTCGCTGGTCCCCAGCAGAGATTCGCGGGGGATTTGCAGCGAAGTGATTGGCTGTGACGAGCGCACTGACAGGGTTTTTTCTTCGCTGGCGAATGGAACGTGCAGCAACGTGTGAATGACTTTTCCCAGCCATCTGTTCATTTAGCCCAGTGGGACCATGTGCATGTGTGTGTGTGCAAGTGTGTGTGTATGAGAGAGCAAGTCTGTGTACTCACACAGTTCTTCAGTCTGTCTTGACTGTGGGGAAGACTGCACCACTCACCACATTATGTCTGAGTTGGGCGGAGGAAGAAAAAGGAGTTAAAAAAGACTTCCAAATTAAGTGATATTAAATCTAACATTGGACAATCAATTACCCTGGCATGTGACGTCATCAGTCCATGATCATCTTGCTTACTTACCTACTCTCACTCACTTTCTAAGCTGCTTATCCTAATCAGGGTCGCACAGGGAGGGATCTGGAGCCTATTCACAGAAACACCCTGGACAGGGCACCAGTTCATTGCAGGGCACACACACACACACACACACACACACATCTAAGGGCAATTTTAGTATCTCGTTTTAACCTGACTGTATGTCTTTGGACTTATGGAAGGAAACCGGAGCTCCTGTAGGAAACCCACACGACACAAGGAGAACATGCAAACTCCACCCAGAAAGAACTCGGACCGCTCCACCTAGGAATTAAACCCAGGACCTTCTTGCTGTGAGGTGGTAGTGCTACCCACCCAGCCATTGTGCTGCCCCCATCTTTTTGAATAAATTTCCAGATTACCCTGATTTATAGCATCAGTTAACACTGCACCTGTCCACAGGGGTCCAAGTCAATTAAAAAATATTATTATTATTATTATTATTAATTCGTTCATTCATTGTCTGTTTTACCACCACTTTATCCTATTCAGGGTCGTGGTGGGTCCGATTCACTGGGCAAAAGGTTGGAAAAACCCTGGACAGGTTGCCAGTTCACACACACTCACACCAGTATCTCCAGTTGACCTGACTACATGTCTTTGGACTTATGGGAGGAAACCGGAGCTCCTGGAGAAAACCCACACAGACACAAGGAGAACAGGCAAACTCCACACAGAGAGAACCCAGTCCGCTCCACCTGGGAATCAGACCCAGGACCTTCTTGCTGTGAGGCGACAGTGCTACCCACCAAGCCACCGTGCTGCCCCATGATCATCTTTTAGAATTAATTCCCTGATGACCCAGATATATACCATCAGTTAGTACTGCACCTGTCCACAGGGGTCCATTGTCTGTTTTACCACCACTTTATCCTAGTCAGGGTCATGGTGGGTCCGAAATACCCTGGAAAGGTCGCCAGTTCACAAACACACCAGTATCATATATTTGCATATATGGAAGGAAACCGGAGCTCCCGGAAGAAAAACCCACACTGACACGGGAAGAACATGTAAACTCCACATAGTGAGGATTCGGAACGCTCCAACTGGGACTCAAAGTCAGGACCTTCTTGCTGTGAGGTGACAGTGCTACCCACTGAGCCAACATGCAGCCTATTATTATTATTATTATTATTGTGAGGAAGACTATTCACATGTATTTATAGTCACTGTTGAAATAAAATAGTCCCAGTTTAACTTAAAAAAAGGCTTTCCATGTATCAATGTTCTCTGCTGCATCTCATCTAATGTAATCAACCCCTAACAAAGTCGTCACTGCTGAAGGTTCCACTGCACAAGACCAAACATCCAACACACAACAGAGTTTTTATCCAGTTTGTTCTTGGAAGTGAGAGCACAGAGAGGGGGTTATATAAGGGAAGCACCTGCTCACAAGTAAGGAAAAGGTCTACTCGACCACTAACAATACCCAACTGAAGCAGAGCTAAATAGGAAAATAGGTTTAAGTGTCCCAGAGGAGCTGAGAGCCTGATTCGTGTACAATCACCACAAGGAAAAAAAAGAAAAAAAAAACTGTTCTAATACCTTGGGCTTTTGAAGGTTTATATTGCTCTACAGGAACAAATAAGGGGCAAGTGAGTCAGAAACTCCAAGTGAAGTGTTGAAAAAAAAAACAACTATTGTTTGGCACTTGTTACTTCATTCTTTAAGAAAGCATGCTCCAGAGGAAGCTGCCTTTTTCCTCCTTGTTTTATACAGCAGCGGAAATGTCCGGTTAGGTTGCTGGTATGGTTGATGGTGTCTTGTGTTTTTGACTAGATTTTCTTTTGTTTTTAGTGAATTCTGTGTACCTTTAAGTTGATTTATGAAATTCATTTTTATTTATTTTTTTTCTCCCTTAAAAGATATAGAGGTACATTAGGGAAAAGTTAATTGTTGCTTTAATACAGTAATACAGTTGTTTATTTTCTTATTTCTTTTAGTTATGTATTTTTATTTTTTTTATTTTGTAATATTTAGTAAATAGTTTTTTTCAGTTTAAGTAATTAGTTTTAGTTTGTCTTGGTTAAGCTTGATGTGTTAGAAGCAGGAAAAATGGGCAAGCGTGTGAATTTGAGCCAGTTTGACAAGGGCCAAATTGTGATGACTTGGTCAGAGCGACTGGGTCAGAGCATCTCCAAAACTGCAGCTCTTGTGGGGTGTTTGCAGTGGTCAGTATCTATCTATCTATAAAAAGTAGTCCATGGAAGGAACAGTGGTAAACCGGCGACAGGGTCATGGGCGACCAAGGCTTATTGATGCATGTGGGGAGCGAATGCTGGCCCGTGTGGTCCGATCCAACAGACGAGCCACTGTAGCTCAAATTGCTGAAGAAGTTAATGCTGGTTCTGATAGAAAGGTGTCAGTATACACAGAGCACCACAATTTGTTGGGTATGGGGCTGCATAGCTGCAGACCAGTCAGTTAGGAAGATGGTCATAATGTTATGCTTCATCAGTGTACTAAGACAAGCAAAGTAAGAATTTCATTGTACAGTGTAACTGCTGTTAATAAAACTCCTGAATCTCTTACATATAGTTTTTCCTTGTCACTGTCGCCCTTGGCTTGCTCAATAGGGGTTTTTGGTCTGTTGGTCCTGGATTCTGTAAAGTTGCTTTGAGACAATGTTCATTGTAAAAAGCGCTATATAAATAAATTTGACTTGACTTAAAGTGCATTCCGGGAATTAAATTTAAAATGTGTTTATATTTACAAAAAAAATCAAGTTGGTTAGCCAAAACATTAATTTTGTATTTTGTAACAAATCACAGATTCTTGTTTTTGTTTATTTATCTTGCAAAATGCCCCAGCGTTTCATGGAAATGAGGTTTGTACATTGCTGTCCAATCTGCAGAAATGTTCTTGCTAAAGGTCTGGACTGCATCGTGATGTTCAGTAACACTGCAGTTAACACCATTGACTTCTCTTTATTTATAGCTTGTAGAACCACAGCGCTCGTTCATGTTGATTATCGCTTTATTCTGCCCTCCATGCACCACTGTTCATAGCTTTTAATTAGATTAGTAACGTGACTGCAGAGAGTGTCGTCTGTTTGGTTTTCTTGGTCTGGACAGATAATTCAACTGTTGCAGACACCTATGTGTGTGTGTGTGTTCACTTAGAGTTTAGTATTGATTCATCTGGTTTTCCACTCAATAGTGAATATGGACTTGGTTTATTACTGCTCAGAATTGTGGCTTCTTTAAATACACAATTATACACAGTGATTCTGTCTTGTATCTAGTTGTTCTGGTATTATAACAGGTCAGATTTAAGAATGTATTTATTAATTTGAATGGACAGTGTGTGTATTGTCCTTGTGAGCAACCTAAACCTGTTCTAATGTTTCAGGTAGTTAGATAGTACATTTTTCACAATGTAAAACAACATTATTACACTGTACGTTGGCACAGTGTATTGGTGGGTAAAACTGCTGCCTCACTGGGTTCAGTTTTCAGGTGGAGCGGCGGTCCGGGTCCTTTCTGTGTGGAGTTTGCATGTTCTCCCTGTGTCTGCCTGGGTTTCCTCCAGGAGCTCTGGTTTCCTTCAACAGTTAAAAGACCTGAGATTGTTTGGCTACCTATTCAGTGTGTGTGTTTCCTGCATTTCGCTCAGTGACTCGTACCCTGACTTAAATAAAGAGGTGCTAAAGCAGACAATGAATGAATGAATGAAAGTACACTGTAGATTCGATAAGATAAGGTTTAATTCTAATATGATTCTAATCACTTTATCATGGATTCAGAATAAATTTGACATACAACATGTATGGGTGGCACAGAGGCTCAGTTTGGTAAGTTGAGTTTGCATGTTCTCTCCGTGTCCATGTGGATTTCCTCCGGGAGCTCCGGTTTCCTCCCACAGTCCAAAGACATGCAAGTGAGGTGAACTGGAGATAATCAATTGTCCATGACTGTGTTCGATATAACCTTGTGAACTGATGAATCTTGTATAATGAGTAACTACCGTTCCTGTCATGAATGTAACCAAAGTGGAAAACAAGATGTTAAAATTCTAATAAATAAACAAACAAACTGCTCAAAAACATGCTGACCAGAATAAAGGAGTGAACAGACAATGAAAGAATGAATGAAACAGACAATGCTCTGTATGTATGTATATTGTAAAGAACCTTCAGAAACCTTCCTGTCCTCTTGTGTTATACACCTTCGGAAGGAAATCCACTCATTCCATCTGAAGAGTATCGTACACTGTACTTGTAGTGGCCTGAACCACTCAAAATTCTTATCAGATATCTTTTCATTCCCTCTCTTATTCTCTTTCTCACTCAGCCTGAGGCGTATGTTTTAAGGTCATCATTAACATCTTAGCACAGTTGTCCGTTCTGTAGGACGTCTCTGTACAAATCTCTTACCTCTCGCTGTTCAGCTGCTTTTGAATGTGTGTTTGTGTTCACACCTGAGTGTCTCCCCCTGTATGAAGTGGAGTACATACTGCTGTACCTTTAGAAATATTACCCAGAAGCACTTAATGTACTTCATTATACCAGATCATTCTGAAGAGCATAATTTAAATAATACCATGCTATACCGAGTGTCCAACATTTAAGCAGCAATTCACACACGCAAACACAATTTGTCTATATTGAAAGAATACATAACCATAAAAGCATTAGTAGCAGACAATTGCCTATTATACATACCACATCAACAATAAGCTAAATGTTCTCTTCTTTCTCTTTGCATTATTGTTATGTATCATTGACACGTTCCCCTGTTTTTTCCTCTGCATTTCCCCAGTTCTCGCCCAGGTCGTCCTCCGAAGCGTTCCCTGGGGATGTCCATGCAGGACGGTTCCAGGCTTCTCCCACACAGTGTCCATGGCCTTCTGTCCCCGGGTCTGCTCTCACCTACAGGTAAGATCTAATCTCAGCCTTCACTTTCCCTGCTCTCGCAGTTTTCTCACATAGCATACGCAAAAAGCTCTCTCTTTTACAGCTATTGCTTTAGTCTGTTCCCGCACATCTCTGCTCTTGCACTGCTATCACTTTCCTCTCGCCTACTCTTGCTCTGCTTTTCTTGCACTTCTGCTACCTTCTTTCTGCATTGTTTTCCAATCCCCAGTTTTACCAATTTCATTTAGGATTTACCCCTTTTTAGTTCTAGTTCATGTCTTTCTTTTGTCCTGTCCTGTTACCTTCCTGACACAACCTGTTTGTTTTTTATCTGGGCTTGGGACCAGTACTGACAAGTGCACCTCCCAATGGCTAGACTGTTTTGCCACCCACTTCATTCCTTAGACACAACCAATGTCTACAACCAATAGCACAGATAAGATTTGAAGATAGATAGATAGATAGATAGATAGATAGATAGATAGATAGATAGATAGACAGACAGACAGACAGACAGACAGACAGACAGACAGACAGACAGACAGAGCCAGCCAGATAGATAGATAGATAGATAGATAGATAGATAGATAGATAGATAGATAGATAGATAGATAGATAGATAGATAGATAGATAGGCAGACAGATAGAGACAGACAGAGATAGATAGATAGATAGATAGATAGATAGATAGATAGATAGATAGATAGATAGATAGATAGATAGATAGATAGACAGACAGACAGACAGACAGACAGATAGATAGATCGATAGACCTATGTCTATCGATCTATCTATCTGTCTGTCTGTCTGTCTGTCTGTCTGTTTATGTATCTATCTATCTATCTATCTATCTATCTATCTATCTATCTATCTATCTATCTATCTATCTATCTATCTATCTATCTATCTCTGTCTGTCTCTATCTGTCTGTCTCTATCTATCTGTCTGTCTGTCTGTCTGTCTGTCTGTCTGTCTGGCTCTATCTGTCTGTCTGTCTGTCTGTCTGTCTGTCTGTCTATCTATCTATCTATCTTCAAATCTTATCTGTGCTATTGGTTGTAGACATTGGTTGTGTCTAAGGAATGAAGTGGGTGGCAAAACAGTCTAGCCATTGGGAGGTGCACTTGTCAGTGCACTTGTCAGACAGACAGATAGATAGGCAGACAGATAGACATAGAAAGGCAGGCAGGCAGGCAGACAGACGGACGGATGGACGGACGGACGGACGGACAGACAGACAGACACATAGATAGATGGATGGATGGATGGATGCATGGATGGATGGATGGATGGATGGATGGATAGATAGATAGATAGATAGATAGATAGATAGATAGATAGATAGATGGATAGATGGATAGTTGGATGGATGGATGGATGGATGGATGGATGGATGGATGGATGGATGGATGGATGGATGGATGGATAGATAGATAGATAGATAGATAGATAGATAGATAGATAGATAGACCGAACAATTGTTAAACAAACCGATCGATCGATAGAAAAAGTTTGTGAATTCCTGGGCTAGCGAGTTATATTGCTGTGCCATTTGATTGCCGCATTGGTCAGTAATTATAAAGCCAAATACATTTGTGTCATATCATTTGCTATATGGTGACTATTGTTTAAGTATTTAATCCAGTGTTTGGCTGGATGTTATGGTTTACAGGCTTGTCACATTGTTACCACTGTTCTTTTACCTTGTTCCTGCACTGCTCACACTAAACTCTCTGGCTTTGCTGTAACTGCGCTCATGCAGGTTCTTTTGTTCCAGTCACTTCCTGTCTTGTTGTTTTCCATTGCTTGCTCTTACATCCTCTCACTCTTCGTTGACCCTTTTAACCGGCCCTTAATTTTGTCTCACACTTTCCCACTTTGCTCTTACTATCCTCTTGTCAGCGTCTCTCGTCTGACTCTCGCCTCACACTATCTTCACTCTTGCCCTGTTTTTGCCCCGATTTCAATGTGCCCTATAATCCTTATGCTTCGACTTTTATTTCATTCATGTAGGATTAATGCAGCTGCACACCTGCTCTCATTTACTACAAAAAAAGCAGTTCATGATCAGTTACAGTAACTCAGTAGTGTCATTTTTGTAGGTTGAAGAGCATGCAAAAGTGGTTTTCTGTTTTCTTTCTTTTATCTCTGCTGTCCTTTTTTCTTTTTCTTTCCTCTCTCCTCCCCCCGTGCCTCCCACATTCACTTCTGCAAATCAGCTAGTATTGATTTTTTTCCTTCTGTCCTTCACTGGCCACTACTGCATCTCAAACAGAGGTTAAACTATTGGATTTCTGCTGGCTCTTTTTTTTATCTGCTCAAGTACGCATACGCTGTTTTCTACCTCTTTCTATTTCTCATTTTCTTTATTCTCCATCCCTCGCTTTGTCTTTTATGATCCTTGTTCTGAACAGCTGTATCAGTTTACATTTACTTGTTTGTATTTTCATGCTTTCCTGTACACACACACATATACACACACAAACTCTTCCCTTGTTTCACCGTTCAAACCTCCACTTTGATAAGCCTACCAGTCACCTCTTCCTCATTCCATTCCTTTTTTCCTTCTTACCTCCCTCCTGGCTTTCTAAATTGCTGACAGTAGCAGCAATTTGGCTCAACAATGGCCGGCGCAGCCATCGATCGGCACAGCATGAGTAGCCGGAGCAGTCAGTTAGCCTGGCCCCGCTGATTGATTTCAGATGACTCCTGTTATTATTTCTGCTGGCCAGGGACCGGGCGTTGGTACTATTTAAAATGTGCGTCCACATTTCTCTCTATCCCCCCTGGCCTCATCAGAGGGACGCAGGGACACTGACAATCATGGCTTAAAAACAAAGTCACTACAGATCTGTAGTAAGCAATATACAGAGGTCTTTAATCTAGTGCAATTTATAGTGAACGTTTCAATTTATCTGTTGCTGTTTTCTTTATATGCTTCCAACAGTAGGTATTTTTTAATTGATTGTATTAATAGCAGTTGGAATTACAAAGGCTATACATAGTCATTAATTATGTGCAGTAATGTATTATTGTTAACATTTATATAATTATATACGTATTTCTTTTGATGTTTTCTTTTAATAAAATTACTAAACATGTAGGTACATAACATATGATAAGAAGTCACATCATTTTCACTTTCATCTGTCTATTAAAAATTAAATGTAATTTTAAAATTAAGTGCAAGATGGCAGAATACAGAACACCCAGTAACCTTTGAGCCCAGAGATTAAAGCCAAATAATGCAATAATGAAATTTAATCTGAATGCAGTATGGCTCTATATGATTGCAAAGATTCAAGCAAGACAATGTATTTTTGACTAAATATAAAATAATATTAGTAATTACAGACCACGTTAATAAACTGTAATGCTGTGACTGTGTAGAGAATAAGTACTTGCTTTTAAACTTAATAACTACTTGCACAAAACTGCCCTAAACCAGATAAACAGCTGGATTTCCGAGCATAAACTATGTTTCAGGTCTTACATCAGCATCTTTATTGCGTACAGATTTGGAATTTCATATTTTTAAATATAGCCCTGCTGCATAATCAAATTACACCTCGGCTTCAGCTTATGGACAGATGGCTTTACGCTCCACTATAATAATAAGACCTTTGTTGTGCAAAATATGTTGCATAACCATAAAACACTAAGGTTTGAGGATCAGCCAGGTTCTTTTTTCTTAAATATTTCTGTTGATTAGTAGTGGTTCCTTACTTGCTAATTACCTGTGTATCTTTTGCATTAAACACTGAACTCAGATGAAACTATAGGCAATCACGGTTATTCAGATTTTTGTGACTTTATTGTTATGTTGTTCCTAAGCCCTCTAAGAGAATTTAGCAAGCCAGCCACTACTGGCTAGATTCACCACTGACCAAATGTTCTCTAAAAAAGCTGGGTTTCACTTTTTGAGCATAAGAAATGGCTTTATAACACTTTTTTTTAGACTGATATACAGTATTTTAACATTTCATAATTTTTTCTTAGCTCCTCTGTAAGTGGTATTAGTGTTAATGTAGAACATTTACTGTGACTGACTTGGCAAGGATTAAGATGACTGAGATATACTAAGTGAAGTAAATCATTGCATAACCATAAATCGGATTTGCATAACCATTGCATAAATCGGTTGACTTTATACTATGCTAATATAGAGGGACACATGCAATATTAAGGCTACCTAATAACTAACAACTTTTCAAGCTGGGATTTCGAATACATCGTATCAAATCTCAGCTCTGCCATCCGGCTGTTGTTCAGGGTGGGATGAGCCGGACCAGGGTTTCTCATAACTGGTGCAATTACGACCTCTGCTTGCTGATTGATGACACCTGCACAGAGTTGGGAAATAATTCTAATCAGGGTGTGGCTCTCTGTGCACAAGGCTGATCCGCATATGAACTCGCCTCATGCAGGTGAAAATATGCAGTCGGTACTGCACACGTGTCAGTCCACCAACCAAAAATATCCAGCCAACATCGACCTAGAAGATGACCAACTTAAACAGCAGCAATAGATGAGCGATCGTCTCTGACTTTACATCTACAGGGTGGACCAACTAGGTAGGAGTGTCTAATAGAATGGACAGTGAGTGGACACGGTATTTAAAAACTCCAGCAGCGCTGCAGTGTCTGATCCACTCATACCAGCACAACACACACTAACACACCACCACCATGTCAGTGTCACTGCAGTGCTGAGAATGACCCACCACCTAAATAATACCTGCTCTGTAGTGGTCCTGTAGGGGTCCTGACCATTGAAGAACAGGGTGAAAGCAGGTTAAAAGTCAGTCAGTAATTGTAGAACTACAAAGTGCTTCTATATGGTAAGTGGAGCTGATAAAATGGACAGTGAGTATAGAAACAAGGAGGTGGTTTTAATGTTATGGCTGATCAGTGTATAATATAGTACAAATGAAGCATACATCTTTAGGTTGGTGTTTTGAGTATATTTAAGTATAATTTCCATAGAATTCCAGAGCATCACAAATAAAAAAAGAAATCTGGAGAAAAAGAAAATCAGTGGAAGGAAAAACAAACAGGGGCATGGAAAGTGAAAGAGGAGCAAAAGGAGCATGTTGTGAGGTTTGTCTAGCGTTTAGTTTGCTGAATTGCTGTTGACAGAAACATCATAAGCTCATGGTACTCTTGGGAGCAAACAGCGGGTGAGAGATACGCAGTGTGTTTTATTCTTCTCTTGTACCTCTGTGTTACTTCTGCTCATCCTACATACAGCATACACACTCACGTCTGGCTCGAAGCCATCGCTCTTTCATCACTCCAGGCTCTGTATCGGGGAGTTTGTATAGTAGTGTTTAGAAAGTAGCCTAAAGAGGGTAACCTTTAGCAGCTGGGTGGTGCAGGATGAAGGGGAATTTAGCACAGCTGTTTGACTTTCACTCACTTTACTTGCTACAACTGCTTATAACAGAGTCCACAGTGATGTAAAATGTCAAGACTAAGGACACCTGCACCCTGTAATATTCTCTTTATTCTCTTTTCTTTTTCTAACATGAGTCTGTGTTTGCTTTCTGCCACTTAAACACACCCGTTGTAGGAATTAGGGGTGGCAGACTGAGATATGGCAAAAATATCCTTTGGAATACTTGATGGCCCTGATGGACCAAAATAGAAAATGTAGACTAATGATTTTGGATGTGCAACAGTTGTTTTATTGTGGAATTGTTGTTTTAGTAATCAAATATACAATATTTATTATCAACCAGTCATTTGCAATCAAATTCCTACTGCATAATCAAATTACACCTTAACTTCAGCTTATGGACGGATCACTTCATACACTACTATTATAATGAGATCTGTTGTCCAAAAAATAAGATTTTAAGAACTTGTCTGTTCTTAATATATCATTAAAAAAGGTTTGGGGATTAGCCAGGTTAATTAGTAGTCGTTCCCAGACCACTCCTGGGAATCAAACTCAGGACATTCTTGCTGTAAGATGACAGTGCTACCCACTGAGCTACCATGCCACCCCTTGTGCATAAAATGCTAAAAGAAAATCATACAAATTCTAACACAAAAAGAAGGAACAGAAAATCATTGGTAATTAAATTACCAGATCACCAAATGTAGATCTCAAATAAGATCAGAAATAAAACCCTGATAATATTAAACACAATACAGTAAAAAAATACATTTTAATCCTATAATGTATTTGTTTTATTGTGAAATTGTTGGTTGAGTACTTAAATGTACAATATTAATTAGCAACCAGTCAATTAATAATCAAATTGCTATCAAATTCCTACTGCATAACCAAATTACACCCCAACTTCAGCTTATGGACAGATGACTTTACACTCTACTGTTAAAATGAGATCTGTTGAGGTAATGAGACTTGTCTGTTCTTAAAACAATAACTAAAAAGGTTTGGGGATCAGCCAGGTTAATTAGTAGTCATTCCCAGACCACTCCTGGGAATCAAACCCAGGACAGTGCTACCCACTGAGCCACCATGCTGCCCCTTGTGCTTAAAATGCTAAAAGAAATCATACAAATTGCAACACAAAATGAAGGAACAGAAAATCATTGGTAATTAAATTACCAAATCACCAAATGCAGATCTCGATGAGTTGGCTCAGCTAGCATGGACCAGAGCAGAACAAAAATCCTGATAAATAATAATAAACACATTTTAATCCTATAATGTATTTGTATTAATGTGGGATTGTGGTTTAAATAATGAAATATTTAGTACAATATTCATTAGCAACCAGCCAATTAATAATCAAATAACAACTTAGCTTCAACTTATGGACAGATGGCGTTACATCTTACTATAATTGTGTTGTCCTATGTTGTCCAAAAAGTTCCAGATTTAACTCGTCTGTCCATAAAACATCATCCAAAAATGCTTGGGGATCGGCCAGGTTATTTTTATTAATTAAGCCTGAATGGTTGTTGTTGTTGTTGTTGTTTATTAGCAAGGTTTTTTAACCTGCTAACCACCTGTGTATTATTATTACCCGTGACATAAAAAGTGGCATGCTTAGTGTGCTTGTATGAAGTCAAATAAAAAAATTGCTGTATGTGTGTAAATGAAAAAGTCTCACATGAAACACCAAGCTTACCAGTAGCTTCCAAATAAGACACCCATCTGTTGATAATACATTTATTTGCACAATAAATATACTAAATAAAATAGATAAAGACAAATCATATGGAATATGGAATGGAATATGGAATATATTAATATTTTAAAATGCATTTAGATGTGCCAGTTCAGTTTTATGTCAAGCTTTGTTTTTGTCTGTATGGAGCTGTATTCTGATTGTGGCCGTGTAAGTTATTCAAGGTATTCTACATACACTACTTACAAGTTCATGTCTTATTAAAACTCTACCATCTCTATCAATCGCACTCAGTTCTGTTCACTAGTGGAGGGCGGATCGTTCCAAATATCGATATTATCGATACCAACGTTGGTATTGGTATTGGGTCGATACTAGTGTGATGGGATCGATACTTTAGTTTTACTTTTTCTCCGCTACATTCAGCACGTTTCTACCGTTTCATCAGAAAGTAAAGACCATGTCTGTACAGACTCGCTCCTCTCACATCTTACACACACAACTTGCTCCTCCCATCCTGCTCTGCTGTGTTTCGTTGTGGTACCGTCATGCTGTTATAATCTTAACAGACATCGGTACATTGGTAGGCATTGGAAGATTGTAAGTTTTTTAATAATTTGCTTTGCAGATACAGAAATAGGGGCGATTCTATGGAAATAACAGTGTAAACTATACGTACGTTAAGTACGGACGCACCTTACGCACATGAATCGGAGCATGCATAGTGAGGCTCTTATTCCGTTTTTTGGTGAATGAGAGCTCTTTTCTTTTTACTTTGTGCTTATAAATGTAAACAGAATAGTATCGATTTTTTTCTTGTATTTTAAATTAACAAGGACACATACAGGGGTTGGACAAAATAACTGAAACACCTGTCATTTTAGTGTGGGAGGTTTCATGGCTAAATTGGACCAGTCTGGTGGCCAATCTTCATTAATTGCACATTGCACCAGTAAGAGCAGAGTGTGAAGGTTCAATTAGCAGGGTAAGAGCACAGTTTTGCTCAAAATATTGCAATGCACACAACATTATGGGTGACATACCAGAGTTCAAAAGAGGACAAATTGTTGGTGCACGTCTTGCTGGCGCATCTGTGACCAAGACAGCAAGTCTTTGTGATGTATCAAGAGCCACGGTATCCAGGGTAATGTCAGCATACCACCAAGAAGGACAAACCACATCCAACAGGATTAACTGTGGACGCAAGAGGAAGCTGTCTGAAAGGGATGTTCGGGTGCTAACCCGGATTGTATCCAAAAAACATAAAACCACGGCTGCCCAAATCACGGCAGAATTAAATGTGCACCTCAACTCTCCTGTTTCCACCAGAACTGTCCGTCGGGAGCTCCACAGGGTCAATATACACGGCCGGGCTACTATAGCCAAACCTTTGGTCACTCGTGCCAATGCCAAACGTCGGTTTCAATGGTGCAAGGAGCGCAAATCTTGGGCTGTGGACAATGTGAAACATGTATTGTTCTCTGATGAGTCCACCTTTACTGTTTTCCCCACATCCGGGAGAGTTACGGTGTGGAGAAGCCCCAAAGAAGCGTACCACCCAGACTGTTGCATGCCCAGAGTGAAGCATGGGGGTGGATCAGTGATGGTTTGGGCTGCCATATCATGGCATTCCCTTGGCCCGATACTTGTGCTAGATGGGCGCGTCACTGCCAAGGACTACCGAACCATTCTGGAGGACCATGTGCATCCAATGGCGGTGCCGTGTATCAGGATGACAATGCACCAATACACACAGCAAGACTGGTGAAAGATTGGTTTGATGAACATGAAAGTGAAGTTGAACATCTCCCATGGCCTGCACAGTCACCAGATCTAAATATTATTGAACCACTTTGGGGTGTTTTGGAGAAGCGAGTCAGGAAACGTTTTCCTCCACCAGCATCACGTAGTGACCTGGCCACTATCCTGCAAGAAGAATGGCTTAAAATCCCTCTGACCACTATGCAGGACTTGTATATGTCATTTCCAAGACGAATTGATGCTGTATTGGCCGCAAAAGGAGGCCCTACACCATACTAATAAATTATTGTGGTCTAAAACCAGGTGTTTCAGTTATTTTGTCCAACCCCTGTATATTCGGGCACTAAAATTTTACAAATGTATTCACCCAGCAAACAAAACCATGCGTTAGCCGCTTGGTGGTGATATGCCGTGATGGTAAAGTTGTGAGAAACAAGAAATTGGACCATTTTAAACAACAGAATTTATTTACAACCCTACTGAGAGCAGCTACTTACAAAAATTTATGTATTACAATATTACACTTAAATGTCATAAAAATTCATTCAGATTTAGCAATTTGAAGATGCATCTAGCTTAATTATTAAAAAGTATCGATATCGATATCGGCGATACTGGCCCTGTATTTACTTGGTATCGGATTGATACCAAATTTTGCAGTATCGCACATCACTACTGTTCACCAACACACGCAAACGTATGTAAATTTAAAGTAATAGCAGTTCCATCAAAAATAAAAGCAATCCTGTTGTATTGCATGTGTGATGTACATTCATTTACAGCCAAAGGGCCTACATCTAAAGTGATCTAGAGTGAGAAACAGTAAAGTTATACAAACACTGACACCTCACTGAGAAAAGTATATGACTAAAAAAGCTGAAATTGTATCATTGTTGTAGTATCATAATGCTCTTCCCTAATACCGATTCAATTTACTCATGTTTACCTGAACCCATAAACACTGTTCCCCCTTTTCTCTCTGTGTGGATCTCTTTCTCACTTTTTATGGGTGAAAACAATTTCAGGCCTGAATGGTGACTTTGATGAATGATGGGTGCCATTGGGGACTGGTCCCTCCATCTGCTTATCCCCCCACACTCACCCCCCCTCCCCCACTCCTCATCTTCCATCGTTCTGCTCGGTAATACACTTATACGTACACACACTTTTACACAAAGCTTCAGTCATATTGTCTTCAGGTGTCTCTGGACTTCTGCTCAGACCTCCGTTTGGTTTGATTTTTTTTTTCCACTGCTCCCCCCCCCTCTCTGAAGGGGTTAACAAATTCTGTATGACTGTGTGTATGTGTGTAAAGAAAGCGCAGGGATAAATAAAACATGGAGATCTGTTTAGTGACATATGGGCCGGCCCAGCATCTTTCCTGCATTCTGATGAAGTTAAGCCTTTCACACACGGAAGGAGAGGTGAGATGCGAGAGGTTTGCGATGCCAGGAATATAGAAATCACACGAGCCAGTCAGCATGATGTATTTACATTCACTGAAATTTATGTTTCCTGTAAATAGAATGGAAGCTGTAGCCGTTCATTTTACAGCCAATACACTGAAACCCAACTTGTTACAATCCTGTCATACAGCAACATTCTGGATTTATGGCCTTGTTTTGTTTCTAAAGTAGCTCTTGGATGAACCACGACCCTGAACCACGACCAGAATAAAGAAGTTATTACTGAATAATAATAAATAAATATATTATACATAGATTATTTTGATAGGACAGAACAGTTACACAGATGGTGGTCACACAATATCTCTTGTCCTGAGGAGCTGGGTTAAATCCTCGTCTCTGGTGACAGATAAAGATGTTAAGAGTTTGGTATGTTCTCCTAAATCATTGTGGGTTTTATACAGGTATTTGTACAGGTATACAACAACATACAGATGGTGCCATGGCTCCTAGATGTTAATTAGTGACGGCACTGCATCAACAACCGCCACTCAACAATAGCTGATATAACCACATGGGTGAGGGATTACTTTGGCAAACCTTTGTCAAGCACTACAATACAGAGTTACATGCACAAATGCCACTTAAAACTTTACTGTGCAAAAAAGAAGCCATATGTTAACCATGTCCAGAAGCGGCATCGACTTCTCTGGGCTCGGAGGCATCTAGGATGAACCATCACACAGTAGAAACGTGTATTGTGGTCAGATGAATCAGCATTTCAGGTCTTTTTTGGACCAGACCAAAGATGAAAAAGACCATCCAGACTGTTATCAGCAACAAGTCCAAATTCCAGGGTCTGTCAAAGGTCATTTACACTTCTGTGATGGCAGCATTAATGCAGAAAAGTACATTAAGATCTTAGAGCAACATATGCCGCCTTCAAGACGTCATCTTTTCCAGGGACGTTCATGCATTTTTCAACAAGACAATGCAAAACCACATGCTGCACACATTACAAAGGCATGGCTGCGGAAGAAGAGGGTACGGGTACTGGACTGGCCTGCCTGCACTCCTGACCTGTCCCCAATAGAGAATGTGTGGAGAATTTTCAAACGAAAAATGCGACAACGACGACCCCGTACTGTTGCACATCTAAAGACGTGTTTGCAGGAAGAATGGGACAAAATAAAAGCTGAAACACTTGGTATCCTCGGTGCCAGAACGTCTTTTAAGTGTGGTGAAAAGGAATGGCAACATTACAAAGTGGTAAATGCTTTACTGTCCCAACTTTTTTTTGGAATGTGTTACAGGCCTGAGTTTTTACATAATGTTTATTTTGTTCCACTCCTCTTTCTCTGTTGTATTATGGTACGATTTAAATTAATATCAAGGCTTTCTGTAAAACACACACACACACACACATACACACACATCCCTAGGTGCATAGGTGGGTGGCCCTCAATCCCTATTTAATGAAGGCTATGTTTCATAAAGGGGAGGGGGAGCAGTTTTATTTTTATTATTTTTTATTTGGATCACAGAGCGGCCAGCGCATCTTCAAACGCTCTCACAGGAGTCGTCTGAATAGATCCATTATTGCAGGGAGAGCCTGTAAAAAAACAAAGACATAATTACAAAAGCGTATACTTATTCAGACATGATGAGAGTGGGAAAGCAAGAGAGAGAGAGAGAGAGAGAGAGAGAGAGAGAGTATGGCTAAGTGCTTATTTCCATTGCTCTTGTCTGGAAGACAAGCCTGACTGCGTCCTTTTGAGTTCCCATTACTTCTACTTCGGTTCCTCCATTGATCTGCTAAGCAGAGTCGAGTGGACAGGAAAAAACTGAACTGTTTTTTTTTCTTTTTCTTTTGCTTCAAACATTTTGTCCTCTTTAAATAATAATCATGTTCTCACCTGAGAGGGAGCTATACGGGGCTAAACAGTGAAGCTTGGGTGATGTGCAGTATTTGGGCTGCATTATGCTTACACTGTACTTGGGCATTAATATGAAGTCAGGGGGCACTGTGGCCCAGTGGGTAGCACTGTCACCCCACAGCAAGAAGTTCCTGGGTACTAGGTGGAGCGATCTGGGTCCTATCTGTGTAGAGTTTGCATTTTCTCCCTGTGTGGGTTGCCTACGAGTGTTCTGGTTTCCTCCTACAGTCCAAAGACATGCAGTCAGGATAATTGGAGATACAAAATTGTGTGTGTGTGTGTGTGTGTGTGTTTGCCCTGTGATGGACTGGGGACCTGTTGAGGGTGTTTCCTACCTTGCGCCCAGTGAATTGTGACCCTGACCAGGATAAAGCGGTGATAAAACAGACAATGAATGAATGAATGAATAATATCTAGTCTCTAACCGATGTGACTCTACCACCCTTCAATCCTCAGGAACAGCTTTTCTTAAGATTTTGAAATGTTTCTGTGGGAATTTGTGCACATTTAGTCAAATGTGCATGTGTAAGGTCAGGCACGAATGCAAATCAAACCCACCATTGAAGTTCAGGACTTTGTGGTACCCAACACTTACAAGTAAAAAGAAGTGGCCACAGACTGCAAACTCCACACAGAAAGGACCCAGACCGCCCCACCTGGAAATCGAACCCAGGACCTTTGTGCTGTGAGGAGACCGTGCTACCCACCGAGCCACCGTGCCGCCCAGATTGAGAGCGTGTTAATGGTCAATTCTTTGTGTTTTGACCAGTTTGACCATACAATGTCTAATATAGACAGCAAGTATATTTTCAAAAGTATGTAATTCATTTCATAATCAGTAACTGCTTCATCTTGGTTAGGGTCACAGTGGATCCTGTATCATGTAGGCGGGATAACACCTTGGACAGGACGCCAGTTGATCACAGGGCAACATTCACTCACCTTTCACTTACTTATTCACTTGTTCATCTAGGGGCCATTTATACAAGGCATGTTATTGGAAGGTGAGGGGAAACCTGGATACCCAAAGGAATCCCGAATGGAAGTGTGGGGGAACATGTAACACCTCACACATACAGAAAGCAGAGGCTAAATTACAGACCGAAACAAATACATAATAGAATGCCTTTATTTGTCATATATACATATACACATGTACAATACAATTAATTAGTCTTTTTCCGCATATCCCAGCTTGTTTAGAAGCTGGGGTCAGAGATCAGGGTAAGCCATTATACAGCTCCCCTGGAGCAGACAGGGTTAAGGGCCTTGCTCAAGGGCCTAACAGTGGCTGCTTAGCGGATTCGAATCAACAATCTTCCAAACTAATAGCCCAAATCTCTACCCACTAGGCTACCCCTTCCCCCAATGTCCCAAATGGCATGATTTAAAAAGAAGCAAATTATTTTTCTGCTATGACTAAACCATGTGCACACCAGCAACTTAATTCCATTATTCCACAAAGTCAGCTTTATTGAATGTCATCTTTGAAGAATGAATAATTATTAAGACGTCCACCTACTTCCTCAACTGTATGATATTCATCAGTCTGTTTGTCAGCCATTGGCCTCCTTATCATATCTGTGCTTGGCAGTGCTTGCGCTATAATTAGCCACTTAATTAGTAAAAGGGGCTTGATTGACAGTTTGGAGTCAGTAACTCACGCTCCTGACGATTGTGTCGTGTGTATGCAGGTTCATGTAACACTGCGTTTCTGCTTTCCTGTTGATTTTGTGTATTACAGCCCAGGGCAAGCGCATTTGGACTCCCCTCACTCTTCACATTAAAAAACCTGTTAGGGTTACTGCTAGTCAGTTTGTGTATGCTAGTAATGGAATTAGTTCTGCTGGATTATGAACATGTTAGCGTGTCGTATAGAAGCACACCTTGATCTGCTACCTCAGGCTCAGATGTACTGTAAGAACTGTAACCTCATTATTTCAATCAGCGCAGCCAGTCTGAGGTAATAATCCTCGCCACCAGCGCAGCGACGTTTGAAACGAAAGAACAAATTACTACTAAATGGAATAATTAGTGGGGTGTGAAGAGATGTGACATTGAGAATAAGCTGCAGTTTAAAGCCGTTTAACACAACCCAGTGTGTAGATGAAATCCTAATGCAGTTTGCTAAAACACACTCAAAACGCTTTCTAAACGTATGCTAGGGAAATTTGTCTAAATGCAATTAATTAATTCATAGTTTGTTTTACCACCGCTTTATCCTACTTAGGGATGCAGTGGGTCCAATTCACTGGGTGAAAGGCAGGAAACACAGTGGACAGGTCATCAGTCCATTACAGGTGACACATGCGCTCATACCTAGGGCGATTTTAGCATCTCCATCCATCCATCCATCCATCCATCCATTTATCCATTTATCCATCCATCCATCCATCCATCCTGAAAATATGAGTGATGAATAGAAAAGTTCTAATTTAATCTAAAATAACTACATGGGATTCAAACTGGGGTCACTAGAATTGTGTGGCACCACCACTTCCTACTGTGTCATCATCTGTTATTATTATTTATTATTTTATACTGCAGAAAACAAACACACACACACACACACACACACACACACACAGTATAGACTGGCGTGCTGGGACACCCCTAGTAATTATTGAATGCATGTGTTTCAGTCAGAGCAATTGCTAATCGATTATATACAGGAAATTATGGGCAAATAATTAGGGAAGGCCCTTTACTGTTCCATGATTATGCCCCTGTGCATAGCAAAGCAAGCTCTATACAGACGAGACAAAAAGCTTGGTTTAAAGAAACTCCAGTGTTCTGCACAGAGCCTTGAACTCAGACCCAGTGAATAGCTTTGGAATTAACTGGAACATCAATTGAGGCTGTCTTAATCAACACCAGTTCCCAGCCATACAAATGCTTTTTTAATGAATGGGCACAAATTCCCACAGACATACTTCTATGAGAAGCCTTCACAGAACACTGGCTGTCATGTCATTTCGTATCATTTGTTTTTAAAATGGGATGTCCAACAAGCTCATGATCAGGTGTCCAAATATTTTTGGCCACATAGTGTATATGCATCTATAAGTGTACGCAATCTTATATGTTACCATCATATGGATGAAGGACTAGCTAGCCATGTGTATTTTACATTTAAACATGCTAACATATTCATACTTTTATTCTGGAATTTCAATGATTACATTAATAAAACTGTTAAAGGGTCAAATCAGTCAGTACATTTAAATCTATAAATGTAAATTTTTTATTACTAATGCCAAATAATTGATTACAGAGGAAATTAACGTTTTCTAATGATCGTGGCTCGACAACTGTAGCCAACACATTTCTGTCTCATTTATTTATCTTGACACCTGAAGAACAAGAAGCTTGCACTCAAAACGTGGCCAAAAATAGTTTGTGCTCTGTGTGAAGGACACACACACACACACACATCCTGCAGCTAGTGCTACTCATTGAATTCAGTGCAGTATGTAAATGGCTATTTTTGTGCTTACTCTGCTGGTTAGCCTCGTATCGGCCCTGTTGACATTTCCACCCCTTTTAAAAAAGAACAAGGAAAAAAAGCAAGTGTCAATAGCGCATCAATAAAGTCGAGCTAATTTTTACACACTGTCCTCGAGTGTGCCCTCATCTGCACTTTTTTTCCTCCTCCGCTTGACATCAAAGTTCAGGATCTGTTCTGTTGATCTGGTATTAAAATGAATATTAAAGGGTGACCTTGTCCAAATTAATAAGTCAGTGGTGAAATGTGCTTTCAACATTCAGAAAGGTTAAACAAAGGTTAGCCTTTAAGCGCAGTAGCGGCGTGCAAAAAGAGAGAAGGGAGGAGAGAGAGAGAGGGAGAGAGACTTTACCTTGGGTTTACCCATGCTTTTTACTATCTTCTTAATCCTGATCAGGGTTACGGTCTTTCCAGTGCCATCTAGAAACAATGGACACCCTGGATCAGGTGCCAATATATTGCAGGGCAGCCTACATTTACACAATAGCTCTACCACGTTGTCACTGTTGGGCCCTTGAGCAAGGCCTTTAACCCTCTCGGCTCCAGGGTTGCCGTACAATGACTGACCCTGCGCTCTGACTCCAGCTTCCAAGCAAACTGGGATATGTGAATAAAGAATTTCATTGTACAGTACTCTACACAAGTATATGTATATATGACAAATAAAGCCATTCTCTTCTATTTTAACCACCAACTTACACATTCATTGGAAGAGGGTGTTTACTTTTTTTTTTTACTATTGCTAAGGTGACGAGGCAGCTTTCCCCATCCAGTTTAATTAATTATTTTTTAATTATTATTAATTATTTATAAGAAAAGTTTTGTGTAGCAGAGTTAATATATCAAAATCAGCAGCAGTTTGATGACATAACGGAGGCCTTGTGTCTCTCTAACACTTTAGTGTAATCTATTGTTGTGCTGACATTTGGGGTCAGTGCTTTATTATTTGTCGGTCCACACCATGATACACCCACCCCCAATACAAATACACACATGGTTGCTTTACAGAATCATAGTGAAACCTAAACAGGCCCAAACATAGAATGTGTACTTTACTACCTGTTACAAGCTAGTAAAAGATGGGGCCATGGGATTAAGACCAAATTCAGCATTGGCATAGATTGCAAGGTCAGTGTGATATGAGGCCCTTAATAGTATATGAATTACAAAATAAGGCTAAAAACACAGTCTTTTTTAACACCTGTCTTCAGTAAACAGCTTAAATAAACAGGCCACATTTATACATAAAACTTACCATTTGATTAATTTCTCTCTGATGTGTAATGCACTGGTTAAATTTTTACATTCTTTCTTATAAATTACAGCACCTTGTTTAGCTGCAAAGCACCGATTTTCAGTTTACCTTACCAACACTGTCTGAGTCAAGTCAAATTTGTTTGTATAGCACCTTTTACACTACAGTAGACATTGTCTCAAAGCAATTTTACAGCACCCAGGACCAACAGATCAAAAACTCCTGTTGACAAGGTGGCAAGGAAAAACTTCCTTAAAATTACAGGAAGAAACCTTTAGAGGAACCAAAATCAGCAGGGACCCCCAACCTTCTTGGATTAATTTAAACTAAAAATTATAACTAGCGAAAAGAATAAACCAGCAATCAGAGTTCTTCATTATTCAGTGTGTTCAGTTATTATAGTGAGACATGCCAGGTTCCCGTCACATCACAATTTGCATTCTATGTGCCACATAGTGTATAACTATACCATTTACTGTGCACTAACTAGACATACTATTTATTTCAGTATTAGATAACCCACATGGTCCAGTTTCTGTAAATATTATGACCTTACTTAAGATTTGGATGTTTCCGTCCTGTATTCTGTGACATATACATATAAAAACTGCAGGAATGAATGAGGTTCACATTTATTCTTTGGACAAGTCAGGGAAATTCTTAAAATGTATCCGGTATCTGTATTACTAGTGTATAGTACACATATAATCATGATAGGGGTTATTTGTCTGGGAATTAAGCTCATTTAAATAGCATTTAATATTCTATTCAATTTACCAGTGTTTGGACAATTAGCAGTTACTGATTCTGTACCTAATTTATTTTTCTGGTTACTTCAGCTCACTCCCTCCTCCCAAAACATGCCTGTAGGTTTGAAGGGTTGGACTGTAATTCCCACATTGTGCCCGGTCCCTCAGGGTAGGCTCCAGTCTAACATGAGCGTGATTTATGTGGGTAAAAATGTGCTGACATTCTGTTCAAACAGACACCACAAAGTCTGCTTGTACCTAGTACCACTTCATGTTCATTACAGATCATGCTCAGTGAATCCTGATCCATGTTACTGTGCTGCACATACTAAACCAGCTACTTCATCATGCCCCCCTTTAAAAAAAAAGGAAAACAAAAGAATGTATTCTAACATTAAGTAATAAAAAAATAAAATGTTAGAGTAAATGTTAAGGTAAAAAGTTTTGTGTAGCAGAGTTAATATATCAAAATCAGCAGCAGTTTGATGACATAACGGAGGCCTTGTGTCTCTCTAACACTTTAGTGTAATCTATTGTTGTGCTGACATTTGGGGTCAGTGCTTTATTATTTGTCGCTCCACACCATGATACACCCACCCCCAATACAAATACACACATGGTTGCTTTACAGAATCATAGTGAAACCTAAACAGGCCCAAACATAGAATGTGTACTTTACTACCTGTTACAAGCTAGTAAAAGATGGGGCCATGGGATTAAGACCAAATTCAGCATTGGCATAGATTGCAAGGTCAGTGTGATATGAGGCCCTTAATAGTATATGAATTACAAAATAAGGCTAAAAACACAGTCTTTTTTAACACCTGTCTTCAGTAAACAGCTTAAATAAACAGGCCACATTTATACATAAAACTTACCATTTGATTAATTTCTACATTAAAAATGTGCTGACATTCTGTTCAAACAGACACCACAAAGTCTGCTTGTACCTAGTACCACTTCATGTTCATTACAGATCATGCACAGTGAATCCTGATCCATGTTACTGTGCTGCACATACTAAACCAGCTACTTCATCATGCCCCCCTTTAAAAAAAAGGGGGAAAAAAAGAATGTATTCTAACATTAAGTAATAAAAAAATAAAATGTTAGAGTAAATGTTAAGGTAAAATGATTCCCTGCGGCTGCTCAGTTGGCGCAGCGGTAAAAACACATGCTGGAACCTGAGCTGGGATCTCGAATACATCGTATCGAAATCCAGCTCTGCCTGCCGGCTAGGCTGAGCAGCCACATGAACAACGATTAGCCTGTTGTTCAGATATAGGTGAGATTAAGCCGGACAGGGACTCTCTCTTATAACTGATGCAGTTACGACCTCTGCTGGCTAATTGATGGTGCCTGCACAGAGATGAGAAAAGAGTGCTCTCAGGGTGTGTCTCTCCATACACAGTGCTGAGCTGCACTGCACTCGTCAAAGTGTAGGTGATAAGATGCATACGGCTGCTGCCCACGTGTCAGAGGGGGGTGGGTTAGCTCCATTCTTCTCAATCAGAGCAGGGATCGGCATTGGTGGAGAGGAAGCATGACGCAATCGGGTAATTGGATTCGCTAAAAAGGTAGAAAAAGGGAGAAAATGTATAAATAATATGTATACATATTTATATATACGTATATATAAAGATTCCCTGCTTTGATAACTGAACTGACCCTTGGCAAACCAAATTTGGGGCTTGGTGATGTACCTGTACCTGTGCTAATCACACAGATGTTGTAGATGGTGATTTGTTAATATTCCTTAAAATGATCAGGTGTTTTGCTTGGTTTGCACATAAAACAACAGTTCTCCTCTTCTTCTATAAGTGCTTTCTGTCTACTGTCCCTTACCTTCCTCTTTCTTCATCCGTTAGATGTCTTCTCCGTTAATCAACACGGCATGTTCCGCTTCACCCACAGGCTAACCAGACCCAATGCCTACTCACCCCCCCTTCACACTCTCTCTCCGGCCACTGGAGTGGATCAGTCAAATTATCGAGTGGCAAAACTAATTCGGCGCCCAGGGGCTGGCGGAGCTGCCACTTCCCATCAACTCCTCCGCCAGTCAGTGCCCGACTGTTTTCATTCGGGTCCTCTTGTTTCATTTATTATGGCTATTGGAGCTAATCCTAGCAGTGAAGCCCTGGCCGGCCTGCCTGTCACTATTGTTTCTCCTAGACGATCCGGCCAAAGCCTTCAGCTTCAGTGCTGGGCCAGTCCTGCCTTCATATTCTACCGTTCCTCCTGCTTCACCTCCCTGCTGCTCGCGGTGGAGGTGGAATTTTGGAGAGTGACCGAGCTCATCAATCACATTAGACTCATTTGGGCAGCCTTGGCCCCTCGTCTCTGTCCCTCTAACTCAATTTCTTTCTGTCTCTTTCTCACTCGGTTGCACTTGCTTTGCTTCATTTTTTCTCTGTTTGCTTTCATTTATGTCCTGACCGTTTGAAAATTTCAGTGACTACAGTAGAGAGAGAAGAGTTCACTGTTACTTACAAATGTAATAGACATGTACATCATTTATGTTCACATTTATTTTTGGTAGGCTTACAAAGTATACCTACAGTAGCGCAAAATATTAATCATCTGGTGTTAAATGTTTCATGTAACTTAACATTGTGTCTTGACTATAATGGGTGACCACTTTGTGCCAATAAAAGTAGAGCTAGTTTGACTGCCCCTTTAGAAATACATGGAACAGTGGTATTTTGCTCAATGTCAGAAAAGTAAAACCCAACAAAGTGAAATATTTTACCAGGATGACAAATCCTCACGTAAACTCAGACAGCGCAATAAAAAAAATCACTCCTATATACATGGTGCCAAATGTCTTTGTAGGACAGTGAGACATTTCTTAGGTAGGAAATAGGAACTGTTTAAAAACACCTACAACATGATCTGTAGGTTCGTAAATTGCAAGCAGCTCATCTTTTGTTACGTACACCACTTACCAGTGATAATATGAATTAACGTATTTTATTTCACAGGTCAGGCCTTTGTGGTGGTCCGTTCATATGTAAAAATTATTCCTCATGCTTCCTAATCCACTTTTTCACAATTAAAGCCTGATGTGTTTTAGCATTTTTGTCCAGGAATATAACAAAAAAAGAAAATCTGTTGATGGGATAACCTGGTCATTCATTACTATTGGGTAGTCAGCTGATACTGACAGGTCTGCAGGTTTTCTTTGTTCATGTGACCAGCAGCAAACTTTAGCTGAGTTTTAAGGTCAGCTCGCTTAATTATAGACAGTGACATTTATGTTCCAGCCAAGTTCTAATTCATGACAGACCTTGACTTTTTGGTAACTTTACTTTTTAACCTCCTTTTACTCTGTTCTTCAATGGTCAGGACACCCACAGAGTGGTTCTCAGCACTGCAGTGACACTGACATGGTGGTGGTGTGTTAGTGTGTGTTGTGCTGCTATGAGTGGATTAGACACAGCAGTGCTGATGGAGTTTTTAAACACCTCACTGTCACTGCTGGACTGAGAATAGTCCACCAACCAAAAATGTCCAGCCAACAGCGCCCCGTAGGCATCGTCCTGTGACCACTAATGAAGGTTTAGAAGATGACCAACTCAAACAGCAGCAATAGATGAGCGATCGTCTCTGACTTTACATCTACAAGGTGGACCAACTAGGTAGGAGTGTCTAATAGAGTGGACAGTGAGTGGACATGGTATTTAAAAACTCCAGCAGCGCTGCTGTGTTTGAGCCAATCATACCAACACAACACACACCAACTCACCACCACCATGTCAGTGTCACTGCAGTGCTGAGAATGACCCACCACCTAAATAATACCTGCTCTGTGGTGGTTCTGGGAGAGTCCTGACCATTGAAGAACAGGGTGAAAGAGGGCTAACAAAGCATGCAGAGAAACAGATGGGCTTCTATGTGGTAAGTGGAGCTGAGGAGGTGGTTTTAATGTTATGGCTGATGTACGTATATATACAGGAGTTGGACAAAATAACTGAAACACCTGTCATTTTAGTGTGGGAGGTTTCATGGCTAAATTGGACCAGTCTGGTGGCCAATCTTCATTAATTGCACATTGCACCAGTAAGAGCAGAGTGTGAAGGTTCAATTAGCAGGGTAAGAGCACAGTTTTGCTCAAAATATTGCAATGCACACAACATTATGGGTGACATACCAGAGTTCAAAAGAGGACAAATTGTTGGTGCACGTCTTGCTGGCGCATCTGTGACCAAGACAGCAAGTCTTTGTGATGTATCAAGAGCCACGGTATCCAGGGTAATGTCAGCATACCACCAAGAAGGACAAACCACATCCAACAGGATTAACTGTGGACGCAAGAGGAAGCTGTCTGAAAGGGATGTTCGGGTGCTAACCCGGATTGTATCCAAAAAACATAAAACCACGGCTGCCCAAATCACGGCAGAATTAAATGTGCACCTCAACTCTCCTGTTTCCACCAGAACTGTCCGCCGGGAGCTCCACAGGGTCAATATACACGGCCGGGCTGCTATAGCCAAACCTTTGGTCACTCGTGCCAATGCCAAACGTCGGTTTCAATGGTGCAAGGAGCGCAAATCTTGGGCTGTGGACAATGTGAAACATGTATTGTTCTCTGATGAGTCCACCTTTACTGTTTTCCCCACATCCGGGAGAGTTACGGTGTGGAGAAGCCCCAAAGAAGCGTACCACCCAGACTGTTGCATGCCCAGAGTGAAGCATGGGGGTGGATCAGTGATGGTTTGGGCTGCCATATCATGGCATTCCCTTGGCCCAATACTTGTGCTAGATGGGCGCGTCACTGCCAAGGACTACCGAACCATTCTGGAGGACCATGTGCATCCAATGGCGGTGCCGTGTATCAGGATGACAATGCACCAATACACACAGCAAGACTGGTGAAAGATTGGTTTGATGAACATGAAAGTGAAGTTGAACATCTCCCATGGCCTGCACAGTCACCAGATCTAAATATTATTGAGCCACTTTGGGGCGTTTTGGAGAAGCGAGTCAGGAAACGTTTTCCTCCACCAGCATCACGTAGTGACCTGGCCACTATCCTGCAAGAAGAATGGCTTAAAATCCCTCTGACCACTGTGCAGGACTTGTATGTCATTTCCAAGACGAATTGACGCTGTATTGGCCGCAAAAGGAGGCCCTACACCATACTAATAAATTATTGTGGTCTAAAACCAGGTGTTTCAGTTATTTTGTCCAGCCCCTGTACTGTACATGGGACTAAGATAATGGCTCTTACAAGTTCAAGTTTTTATTTACACTTGTGATTTAAGGTTTCCGTGCTGAAAAAAAAGGTATTTAAGGACATATTAATATCCATTTACAAATAAAATAGAAATTAAATATTTGTTTTGCTTTGAATTTTTGTGAGTGGTTGTAGAATTTCATGGGTTTAAAATTGCTTGAATTTGAATTCCTTTTATTTCATGTTGGCCACATTACACATTACAACAACATATTACACAAAATTGAAATTAATTTAACATCTTACCAAATATTTTGTAAAGCATAATTTAAAGCATATATATGGAGCCAAATGTTTTTATATCTCAGCTGCACAATTGCAACTGTCGCCCTTTGCAAACACTACAACCAAAAAGCTTTTTTCATAATGTAGTGTTAATGTTTATGTATTTTAAGTTGTAAACAAATTTTACCTTACTCTTTTTAGCACAACTGCTAAACAGTTTGTGTGTCTCTGCCTGTGTGTGTGGGTGAGAGAGAGAAAGAGAGAGAGAGATTCTACACAAGTGGCTGAAATTGAGACTGGCTGTGTTCAATAAGCTACATCGAATAACCAGTAAATTAAGTGAACTGGTTGATTGAGCAGTCAATGGAGCTGTTAGTTTTTTTCACAAGGGTAATATGTGTTTTGGAGAACTTTGTTCTTTAAATAAGTTAAATAAGTTAAAGTGAGGTGCTCGGCTGGGGCTCTAAAAAAGCAACTGGAAAGGTTTTCTGTCATATATGTCAAGTCAAGTCAAATTTATTTATATAGCGCTTTTTACAATAAACATTGTGTCAAAGCAACTTTACAAAATCCAGGACCAACAGATACAAAAAACCCCTGCGTACATTGAAACATCTAAAACATCTATTGATCAGATTGTATTGATATTATAGCTTTTTTGACAATGTGTAACAGGAAAATTACACCTAAAATTATAAAAACGAATGAATCAACGGAACAATAAACACTTTATATCTATGTACAGTATTAGCTAAGTACCAGTACCCCTCTCCTGCTTTGAAGTGGATCTTGGTGGCATTTCTTTAACAGAGTGAATGATCTTTTGTAGTGAAAGGTTTGCTGAGATGAGGGCAATCCTGAGGGCCTCTAATGACACAGAGCTCTCGAGGTAAGAGAACTGTGTGCTGGAGTTTAGTGGGCTCTTGTCTTGCTGTCTCACTGGAAAATAAGCACTTAGGGTTTTGAGTAAGAGTTGTGTGGTCCGTTTATAATAAATATCCCTCATTCTTGCTTTGAAGTATCAGGGAGGCCAGTGCAATAAACAATATAAACAAGGCTGGTTCATTATTGCACGCCCCAGGTCATTCACCGTACCTGAAGATTGTGTGTGTGTGTGAGTTTGTCCCTGGTGTGATGTGTTGTGATTTATCAACATGTAGTATTGAGTGTTTTTTATTCTAATTTTGCTTCTAATTTAGTCGTATCCACTTCCTCAGTTTTTTCAATACTCCAGACCCCCACCCTGACTGAGTATAGCTGCAGACTGTCTATGGACCAATTTCATCTCGGAAACAGCCAATATTGTTTATGTGGGTGCCTGGCTGGTCACTGGCACAGCTGAGATCCTAACTCAAGAGTTTGAAATCCTAGCTGTGGTGGGCACCCTATTTCACAATAATCTCCCCATTTTCCTCCCGATATAGCGCACTCAATTTTGTCTTCAGCCGCTGAGAGATAACAGATTGCTGCAGGCACTGCCAATAATGCCCGCTAGATGGCGCTCAGCCGACCGGTGGCAACACCAAGTTTCGAACCGGGGAGTTCAGAAACTCGGTGCTGGTGTGCAAGCAGAATATCCCACTGCGCCACCTGATTCTGAACTCCTCAATTCAAAACTCGGCATTGCCACTGGTTGGCTGGGCGCATCTGGCGGGCATAATTGGCAGTGCCTACAGCAGATACATGGTCACCGTGTCTGCAGGGTGGGGAACGGACTGTGTGGGTGGGTTGGTCTTCATACGTTGTGTAAGGACCCTGATTGGCGTAAGAGACGCCTGTGCAGAAAGCAGCGGCTAGAAGAGTAGTGCTGTGCACGTGTCGAAAGAGGTGTGTACAGCAACATGCTCTCCTCATATGCAATCGGGTATCCCTCAGCAATGGAAGTCAAATTGAGTGCCCTAAATCGGGAGGAAAATGTGGAGAAAATGCATTAAAAAAAAAAAAGAATGCTAAAAGAAAAAAAAGAATGAAATTGAAAATTGAGTATTAAAGTGACAAAATAATAAGACTTTTTTTTTTACTTTGTTCACCTTTCTGTCCGCTCTTCCGCTTCTTTTCTTTTCCATCTTCTCCCAGTTCTCTCACATCGCCATACTCTTAATTTTCTTTTATATCTTTTTTTTTTTTTTTTGCTCCATCACCCCTTGCTTCTCAGTTTATGAGCTACCACATTATATATTTGAAATAATGATGATATATTTAAGGATTGACAATATTTAGGTCAACCATCACAGATGAATACACACCTGCCAGCATCTGTCGTTGTCTGATTGATTAACAGGAGCTTTTTAAAAAAGATCCTAATGAATCCACACGAGCAAGCACTCATTATCACGATTTGTGGCTTTTTGCGCTCACTTTTGTTTGTGTCGCACCCTGGAGTGAAAATTTCGTCTCGAGCTGCGATACATACAGCTCCGATAATTAAAGAATGTGATGTGAGGCAGCTTGAGAAGAATTAAGAAACAGAAGGGGGTGGCAAGTGAGAAATGTGGCATGTTTAGAGAGAATGAGATGTGGAAGAAGTTTGGAGAATGAAAGAGATGATATGAGCACTTAGAATATATGGGGAATGAGAAAGTGTGCAAATGGAGTTTGAGAAAGCGGGAGAGTGAGAGGAAAAGTGCTTTCCAGTCTTCTGCCCAGTAAGCAGTGTTTCGTTACTCTTTGAACACTTGGCCCATTTATTTTTGCTAAGTCGTGAGATTAAGAATCAGTCAGCGAGGACTCTGGTGGCTCTCTCTATGAAACATTAACAAGGTTGTGGGGTTAAAGGGATGCCCAGGAATCACTGCTGATCACAGCTCTGCTGTGTGTGTGTGTGTGTGTGTGTGTGTACAACTACATACACCGTATAGCATTAAGTCAAAGCCATTCAAGAAAGAAAGTTACATATTTTATGTAGAACAGTGGTAGCTCAGGCACTGAGGTACAGAATAAGCCAAGTTGCCACTGTTAGGCCTTTTTGTCAAATGTATAATGGGCTCTATTCCAGTTTGCGAACTTAATTTGAAGCCGGTTCAGCATGTTTTCACCAAAAAACTGTGGATTCATTAGTGGGTGTGTCAAATTGTTAAGGATAAACAAAGCAACAATGGCTGTAAAGTTTACAATATAAAATGTATAAATAAAGTTTATACATATACAAATATGTATGTATATACAAATACTGACAAACCTTATACCAATTATGTGGCTGCTAGTTTTCCGCTGTGGATCCCTGATTGCGTTCGAGGAGGGTATGTTGCTTCTCACGCCTCCTCCGACCCGTGCGCAGTCCTAGCGGAGCCCTAGCAAACACGGTGGCTAATTAGTGGCTGCTGCAGGCCTTGTCAATTATGCCCGCTACATGGCAGCACCGAGGAGTTCAGAATATCAGTGCTGGTGTGCTAGCGGAATATCCTGCTGCGCCACCTGGGTGCCCGATTCTTGTTTTTTTTTGCATAAAACTACACGATCCGCCATCATGTTAAACTATTTACAACCCCAAATCAGAAAAATTTGCAAATAAGATAAAAAATGCAGTGTTCCTTACGTTGACTTTTATTTGATTGTAGACAGTTTGAACCCAAGCTATTTCATGTTTTGTCTGCTCAACTTCATTTCATTTGCTAATATACCTCCATTATTGCATTTTAGGCCTGCAACACATTTAAAAAAAGTTGGGACAGGGGCAATTTAGGCCTAGTAATGAGGTAAAAAAAAACTAAATAATGATGTGATTCCAAACAGGTGATGTCAACAGGTGATTGTAATCATGGTTTGCTACAAAAGCAGCATCCAGGAAAAGCTGAGTCTTTGTTGAGCAAAGATGGCCAGAGGATCTCCAGTTTGTCAATAAAAACTTCTGTTGTGCAACGCCCACCATTAATGACGCGTCCTTGGCTCCCAAAAACTGGTGGAAACACTGTTCGGTTCTTTAAAAAGCACCAAAGTTCTAAGAAGCTTGAAACATTGTAAAAACATTTTCATTTGCAGATGTTAGGTCAAAATGGGCAATGTTAGACATCTGAACAACCCTCAATTGCCAATTCTGTTACAATTGTAAGTCGCTAACAACAGCGTCTGCTAAATGCCTGAATGCTAATGAGCATCTCACATACAGACAGGTGACAAATGAAAAGATGACGTCTTAGTAAGCCGTTGACCCACCACATGTCTAAAAGTCACCTCAGTGTCTAAATGTGAGCTGCAAAGGTGAAACATCCTTCTTCCTAAACTTTTCCCTCATTTTTTTTTGTTTATATTTGTGGTGAATAGTGTTGTCTAGCCGTTGGTCCAAAATGTCCCACAGGTGTTCAGTCAGGTGCTCAGTGAGGTGTTCAGTTCAGTCTCACTGAAGGCCATAGAATATGATTTACATACTTTTCACAGTCATCCATCCCTTCAGTCGCTCCTCAGACCCTGTGGAAGGAGCATTTTATCCAAAATAAAAGAGCACTACTCCTTAAAATAGAAATGTTTTATTAGTTTAATTGTTTAAAAATAAAGGGGTCAGTCAGGCTTTGTATAGTTTAACAGATGTAAAGGCAACAAGTGAACCCAAGCAGTGAGACCTACAGCTCAACATAACATCATATATATATATATATATACAGTGTATCACAAAAGTGAGTACACCCCTCACATTTCTGCAAATATTTCATTATATCTTTTCATGGGACAACACTATAGACATGAAACTTGGATATAACTTAGAGTAGTCAGTGTACAGCTTGTATAGCAGTGTAGATTTACTGTCTTCTGAAAATAACTCAACACACAGCCATTAATGTCTAAATAGCTGGCAACATAAGTGAGTACACCCCACAGTGAACATGTCCAAATTGTGCCCAAATGTGTTGTTGTCCCTCCCTGGTGTCATGTGTCAAGGTCCCAGGTGTAAATGGGGAGCAGGGCTGTTAAATTTGGTGTTTTGGGTACAATTCTCTCATACTGGCCACTGGATATTCAACATGGCACCTCATGGCAAAGAACTCTCTGAGGATGTGAGAAATAGAATTGTTGCTCTCCACAAAGATGGCCTGGGCTATAAGAAGATTGCTAACACCCTGAAACTGAGCTACAGCATGGTGGCCAAGGTCATACAGCGGTTTTTCAGGACAGGTTCCACTCGGAACAGGCTTCGCCAGGGTCGACCAAAGAAGTTGAGTCCACGTGTTCGGCGTCATATCCAGAGGTTGGCTTTAAAAAATAGACACATGAGTGCTGCCAGCATTGCTGCAGAGGTTGAAGACGTGGGAGGTCAGCCTGTCAGTGCTCAGACCATACGCCGCACACTGCATCAACTTGGTCTGCATGGTCGTCATCCCAGAAGGAAGCTGACGCACAAGAAAGCCCGCAAACAGTTTGCTGAAGACAAGCAGTCCAAGAACATGGATTACTGGAATGCCCTGTGGTCTGACGAGACCAAGATAAACTTGTTTGGCTCAGATGGTGTCCAGCATGTGTGGCGGCGCCCTGGTGAGAAGTACCAAGACAACTGTATCTTGCCTACAGTCAAGCATGGTGGTGGTAGCATCATGGTCTTGGGCTGCATTAGTGTTGCTGGCACTGGGGAGCTGCAGTTCATTGAGGGAAACATGAATTCCAACATGTACTGTGACATTCTGAAACAGAGCATGATCCCCTCCCTTCGAAAACTGGGCCTCATGGCAGTTTTCCAACAGGATAACGACCCCAAACACAACCTCCAAGATGACAACTGCCTTGCTGAGGAAGCTGAAGGTAAAGGTGATGGACTAAACCCAATTGAGCACCTGTGGCGCATCCTCAAGTGGAAGGTGGAGGAGTTCAAGGTGTCTAACATCCACCAGCTCCGTGATGTCATCGTGGAGGAGTGGAAGAGGATTCCAGTAGCAACCTGTGCAGCTCTGGTGAATTCCATGCCCAGGAGGGTTAAGGCAGTGCTGGATAATAATGGTGGTCACACAAAATATTGACACTTTGGGCACAATTTGGACATGTTCACTGTGGGGTGTACTCACTTATGTTGCCAGCTATTTAGACATTAATGGCTGTGTGTTGAGTTATTTTCAGAAGACAGTAAATCTACACTGCTATACAAGCTGTACACTGACTACTCTAAGTTATATCCAAGTTTTATTTCTATAGTGTTGTCCCATGAAAAGATATAATAAAATATTTGCAGAAATGTGAGGGGTGTACTCACTTTTGTGATACACTGTATATATATATATATATATATATACACTGATCAGCCATAACATTAAAACCACCTTCTTGTTTCTACACTCACTGTCCATTTTATCAGCTCCACTTACCATATAGAAGCACTTTGTAGTTCTACAATTACTGACTGTAGTCCGTCTGTTTTCTCCCCCACAGAATCACCACAGAGTAGGTATTATTTAGGTGGTGGATCACACTGCAGTGACACTGACATGGTGGTGGTGTGTTAGTGTGTGTTGTGCTGGTATGAGTGGATTAGACACAGCAGCGCTGCTAGAGTTTTTAAATACCGTGTCCACTCACTGTCCACTCTATTAGACTCTCCTACCTAGTTAATCCACACTGTAGATGTAAAGTCAGAGACGATCACTCATCTATTGCTGCTGTTTGAGTTGGTCATCTTCTAGACATTCATCAGTGGTCACAGGACGCTGCCCACGGGGCGATGTTGGCTAGATATTTTTGGTAGGTGGACTATTCTCAGTCCAGCAGTGACAGTGAGGTGTTTAAAAACTCCACCAGCACAACACACACTAACACACCACCACCATGTCAGTGTCACTGCAGTGCTGAGAATGACCCACCACCCAAATAATACTTACTCTGTGGTGGTCCTGGGAGAGTCCTGACCATTAAAGAACAGCATGAAAGGGGGCTAACAAAGCATGCAGAGAAACAGATGGACTACAGTCAGTAATTGTAGAACTACAAAGTGCTTCTGTATGGTAAGTGGAGCTGATAAAATGGACAGTGAGTGTAGAAACAAGGAAGTGGTTTTAATGTTATGGCTGATCGGTGTATATATGTATACATGTACTGTATACTATTATTTATTTTTTCCCTCTTTGTTGGTGATGTTAAAAAGTACATATCAGGAGTGAATCCTACAGAACACATTTGACACATTGGGGAGCTCTCACAATAAGTAATTAATCGAATGTTTCTGCCACCCACAACTCGTCACCCCTTTAAGACGACTGGTGATGACATGTACAGATCAAAACTCCCACAGACCAAGCACAGCTTAGAGTTCCCATCCCACTGCTTTTCACTTGCAGTGCCCATTCCTCACTCTCCTTTAAAGATAGTGAAGTTTGTGAAATGGGGGAAAATATCCACCCGTGTATATCAGTCAATATTTTACTTTTACATTTATATCAAATGGGTACACCTTAACATCATATTTACATTTGCAATATTTAGAAGACACTTTTACCCAGTGCTACTTAAAGTGTGAGTGAATACAATATTTTGAGAAATTGAGGGTTAAGAGTCCTTAGGGGTCCAACAGTGGCCTCCACTGCCCTGCCACTGTCCACATTTGAACCTCCGTTTTGCAGTTTTAAGGCACACAATTCTCTAAAAAATGTGTATCCTGAAGCACACATTTTTTCTTCACTGGAAGTTGAGGCTTGGCATTATGTACTGTAAACAGGCATGGAGCATAAATAGCAAATCTACAAAGCTTACAAATAAACCCTTGTAATTACATTGGTTTAGGAGGCAGTTTGGAATTCAGTGATTGCTGCACTTTAGGTTTGCTGCAATTTAATTCTGGCTGTTTTTTACACTTCACAGTAGATAAATTTAACAATTGAGAAGGGTATGTGTACCGGGGGCAGTCAAGTGGCACAGCGGTCTATTACACTAGCCCATCACTGCTGTTTTAGGATTTCAGCTGGGATTGGGAGATGGCCGATGCCCTGCGAAGGATCGGCTCTCTGTCCACAGTACTCCTGCCTTGTGACCAGTGTACAAACTGGAAGGGTAGCACCCTATGGCTGCCAAATTCTAAGAAATTAGCAGGTGCTTTTATTCAAAGTTACGTACAATTATTACTTAATATAGTTTAGGCAATTGAGGGTTAACAGCCTGGCTCAGGGGCCCAACAGTGGCAACTTGCTGGTGGTACTCGAACCAGCAATCTTCCGATTACTAGTCTAATACTTTAACCACTGAGCTATTGCTATTTTTACTTGCCTTTCTCTCTGCCTTACACTTTCAAAACAAACAGCTGCAGCTACAGGAAGTTAATTAAGAGCTAATTCCTGCAGAAAAGCGCAATGTAATTTTACCTTAATGCGATATAAAAATGCAAGTTGCTGCCGCTGCATCGGCTGATTATTGCTTTGGTCCTGTGGTCACTTGGACTGCAGTTTTCTATATTGTAAAAGAGCTCTTTTTTACCCAGTGCATACATAATTATGCAATATGAGAACAGAATGGGCGATTAAATGGTGAAAACTCTTATTTTAGGGACCTGGAAATTAAAATGTATTAACGTATCATTCATGCAAAGTTGGTTGTTGTTTCGTGCAGTGTTGACAGGCAGTACAAGTATGTATGCACCCTGCATTTTGGCTTTTTTCTGACATTACTGTACTTGCTTTACCTCTCTTCTGAACGGCATATACAGTGCACACATTATTTTGAGGAACTACTGTATGTCTATATGTCTTTTCACAGCATCTGTAAGAATGCAGTGTGAGCGTGAGTGTGTCTCAGATCCATGCATTCCAATTCAGCCAGGACTTACACCCAAGCAGCATACCAGTATAAAGACATGGTTAGAGTGTTAACAATTTGTTTGCTTAGGCGCTCAGGTGGCGCAGTGGTAAAACACGCTATCACACCTGGGACCTGGCATGTTTGCACCAAGAATGTCAAAAACTCACTACATACTTTATTACAGACTGGACTGAATAATAACTCTATTATTACTTATTTATTTATTGCTAAATCTTATGCATTTAAAGTGTCCTCCAGACTACCCAAGAAGGATGGGCCCTGCTGAGTCTGGTTCCTCTCAAGGTTTCTTCCTGTAATTTTAAGGGAGTTTTTCCTTGCCACTGTCACCCTCGCTTGCTCAACAGGGGTTTTTGTATCTGTCGGTCCTGGATTTTGTAAAGTTGCTTTGAGACAATGTCTATTGTAAAAAGCGCTATATAAATAAATTTGACTTGACTTGACATTTCGAACTCGCCGGTTTGAAACTCAGCTCTGCCATCCGGCAGGCTGGGCGCCTGTATGAACAACGATTGGCTATTGTTCATATAGGGTGGGAGCTGGATAGGGACTCCTCATAACTGAGGCAATTACAACCTCTGCTGGCTGAGTGATGGGATCAGGGTGTGGCTCTCAGTACACAAAGCTGATCCGCATATGAACTCGCCTCGTGCAGGTGAAAAGCTGCAGTTGGCTACTGCACAAGTGTCGGAGGGGGCGCGTGTTAGTCTCTCTCTTCTCAATCAGGGCGGGGATCAGCATCAGTAGAGAGAAAGCATAATGCAAAATGCATAAATAAAAAAAGAGTATTGCTTAAAGAACAAAGGTACTTAGTGGACTCGGCTCTCTACGTTGTGGAACGACACTCTTTGCATAGCAGCCTTTTACACCCAGCTTAATACCAAGTCAGGGAAATGTTCAGAGGAATAAAAAAAAACTTGTAGGAAGAAGGACAGTTATTTTACATATGATTCTTAATTTTACAAAATATTGGTCCAATTTTTTACCATTTTTTAAGCTTTTGATTAAATTTTAGTATACATCATTAACTGTAATAACCCTGCCATAACCATTAAAATTTTTTATTTTTTATTCACTTTAGTCTTGTCTTTAACTTTCCTCCCCTTAAAACCGTGTTTGGGGCAGCCATGCGCCTGTTCCCATGCTTGTACGTGTGTGTGTGTGTGTGTGTGTGTGTACGTGAGAGCTCATCTCGTCTCTAATAAAGGCATAACTCCACATCAGCGTCTGGCTTTATTAAAAGTAATTACACACCCCGCTTCTCCTGCTCGAGCTCACACACACACTCTTAAAGCCACTGTGGACTGACCGAGCGTCAGCTCACCATCTCATTCCTGTCTCAACCATCAAAGATGAGACCTGGCATTGAAAGAATGGTGCCCGAGTATTATGAATGCTGAAATCATTATAACTGTTATCATTATAGCAGTAGTAGTGGTTTGTCTTTACATAGACAGTGACCCAAGATGAGGATCAAACCCAGGCTCTTAGGACTTATATTGCTTTGCGACATCATCTCCATGACTGTGCCACCTGACGCAATGTAATGATAACTCTTTTGGTCATTTTATTGAGTTCATTTGGTGTTTACTGGGTGTTTATTGGATGTTTTCTGCTGCCATTGCACCACAGACACTGTAATAACACTATGTACCAATGAATTCAAGGTACGATCACCCTATGCCCCCGTCTTCCATGCCAGTTTATCACCCAAACAGTGAAAAAATATATTTCCCGTCCATTCCAGCTTTTGTTTAACTTCTTTTTGCATGCACTATTTCTTGCTGTTCTTCTATTCACATCATCCAGGGCTGAAAAGCTTGTGGGTCCGATTTCACCCGCCGGCTACCCGCCTTTGTTGCGTGTTCATCTCATCCCGTTTTTATTTGCGGATTCCAAAGCGGATTTCACTTTCTGTCTCTATCTGGCACAAATCTGATACTTCTTCTTGTTCTTTTGACAAAGTAAAAAAAGAGTCCTTCCTCTCCACCCCCCGTCCCAGACGAAAGAGAGAAATGCAGAATTCAACAATGTGTGCAGTGGGCGAGGGATGAGAGTGCTCGGGTGACCCTTTTTGTGATCTTTACAGGCTTGTTCTCACAGGCGATCTTTTTCAATCATTCTCCATCTGTGTTTCTTTTTTTTCCCTCTCTTCCTTTTGTGTGCGTTCTCGTATACGAATGCCAGAGCCACTGTGTTTGTGCGATTGTTCAGTGGGGCTTTTCTTCCAGCTGACTGGAGAGACACAGTGCATCACTGATAGAGGGACGCTGCCTATAAATATTTGCAGTGGGGGGAAGTCCAGTGACTCGGACTGCATTAGGACGATGGTTAAACAGACTGACTGCAGAAAGTGTACATCTGGAGGAATGTGATCACATCATGATTCATGCTGGTAATAAAAGTTAGGCCAGTTTAGAGTTGTTGCGCAGTATGACTGGGTTTTTAATAACGAAATTGTTCATGTAATTATTTATGCTGCACATTTACCTCTGAAACTAAGTCACTAAAGTACATGAATAAGGGTTTCTTCAACATTTGAGCACTTTTTTTGCAATTAATATTGGATCCAGTGAATTTTATAGTATTTTACCATGAAAGTTACATTTATACAACACACACACACTCAAACTCAAATGTAGCTTTGGCATGACAAAATATGGACAGCCGTATTGCCAAAGCTTGTGTGTGAGAGAGAGACAGGGTCACCCACTGTCCCTCACCTGGTGGCAGGTGTGTGTGTGTGTGGCTCTCTCTGTGCTCCCCCAGTAGGTGGGGCAGTTTGTCAGGGTCTGGGAGGAAGTTAAAGTCGAGGATAATGTTATTAAATTTGGGGAAGAATTGGGAGCGGATGTGGTGGTATTTGGTGTATTGAGTGAGGAAGTGCAGCTCCGTCTCTACTGTACTGAGAGTGCAGTGCTGGCACAGCCTCTCCTCCAGGGGCAGCCAGGACCGGGTGTGTCGCCCCATCTCCACGGCCAGGTCGTGTGTGCTCAGTCTGTACCTCATCAAGGTGTTTCTTAATTTAGGGTCGGATACTGTGCACAGATATAATCTGCTGCCCTGTAGTGTCTGTTTAGGGCCAAATAGCACTGCATTTTACTCTGAACTTTAGTTTGAGTTTCCCAGTAAAACACACACAACACACACACACACACACACACACACACACAACCTGTCTTTGATAATTTAATGAAGCAACCACTATCTGAAAACCATCTTTAAATTAATGCAATCAATAAACATCACCATACAAGCAAACAAAACAATAGTTAAACAATTAAATTAAACATAAATTAAAAGTAATCACACACACAATGCCACCATGGACTGACCGAGCATCAACTCACCATCTCATTCCTGTCACCAGCCATCAAAGCTGAGACATTATTGACCTGAGACCCGGCATTAACAGAATAGTGCCTGAAAAAATGCTACAATTACAATAACATTATTATTTTAGCAATAGTAGTAGTCTGTCTTTACACAGTGACCCAAGATGAGGGTTAAACCCAGGTTCCTAGGTCTTGAGGTTTCATTGAGTCTCGAGTCATTAAGGTTTGAGTCACTGAGTCTTAAATCATTGAGTCTTGAGTAATTAATTCTTGTGATTCATTGAGTCTCGTGGTTTTTATTGAGTCTACTAGTACTGGACTAGTAATTAGATGGTTGCTGGTTCATGCCCCGCCACCACCAAGTTGCCACTGTTGGCCTTAATTGCTCAGACTGTATCAGTCATAAGTGTAAGTCACTTTGGACAGTGGTAGCCTAGTGTTGGGCTATAAACTGAAAATTCCCAGCTCTGTCATGCAGCCACTGTTGGGCAAGGCCCCTTACTCTCTCTGCTCCAGGGACGCCGTACGATGGCTGACACTGCACTCTGACCCCAGCTTTCAAACAAGCTGGGATACGCAAAGAAAGAATTTCATTGTACTGTACACCTGTACTGTATATGTATATATGACAAATATAGGCATTCTTCTATAAAAGTGTCTGCTAAATGCCACAAACGTAATGTAAATGAGTCTTGAAACTGAGTCTTCTTATTTCTCTGATTATTTACCGAAACACATACAACTTTGTCAAAAAAGGGCTTAAAAGCTGCCAAACAAGAAAAACACAGCTCCAAAATCAACACCATGGAATTACTGAAATGTGTTGCTCATTTCATGAAGAAAAAAGCAGGAACTCTTTTTTTTGTCTAAGCTCATGACTTATGGTGGACTGACATTGTTAACCACATTCCAGCAATAAATTAGACTACTTGGTGGTTTTTATCATTTGAATTGATCTGCTTGAAGGTTCTGATCATACTGATGCAACTGCTTCAAAGAGTATTTAAGATGAATGAATAAATAAATAAATGAATAGATATGCCACCCACTATGTGTCTGTGTAAAGACAACACATCTATTGAAATGTCTTCTCCACCTGAGCTGTTGGTATTAGTGGCTATTTTCAATATGGCATCAACTAAATATATTAAGTAACTTTGGTCCTTGGGTGGCACCACTGCTAGCCCACCACTGCAGAGAGTCTGATCTCCCAAGTTAAGGTCTCAATAACAGACTAGACTGCATGTGTCTGTGGGACAAAAGATATCATTGCCACTGTAACAATGACTCCTGCTGTCCGGTCAAAGTGCCAACATGAGTAGTAGAAGAATGTACTACTACATTTTGACGTGTACAGCTGTTTAAGAAAGTCTTTCGCTAGCTGGTAAAAAGAAGTGGCTGGCAAATTCACACATTAAAGGAGATGGGTTCTAGTGGCAGAAGAACTGTAATAGGAAACAATATACAAAATTGGAAGAACTTTAAACCAATTGGTAATGATGCAGGTCAAGATTTATTTATTTATTGGTACAAGCTTCCTGTGAAACTGAACCATTCAAACCTGTGCAGTACCATTTTAAGTACATAGCTTTGTTTTAATAGCAGAACACTGCATATATGTTGGGCTAGCCTATACAAAGTAAATCAAATACTTATTAATTACATTAAAAAAACACACCATATTGCAGTGTAACACACACAAGCTTACCTTCCTCTTCCTCCTCAACCACACAGACATACAAGTTTCTTAAAAAGGTTTTGATGAGAGTAACTGATTTAACTATTTTGCCTCTCTCCTGAAACTCAGCAGAAACCGACATCTGAAACCAACATTCTCAGGTGGTACATACCTCCACTTTTGACCCCAAGAAGCAGCAATTTCATTAATGCTGCAAAGACACAAAAAAGCCCTGAACTCATCAAGCTGCCAAAAACAGTGACCCTTTGAAAGCTGAAATTAATCTGCTGATGTAACGTTCACCGACTTGGAGATCAAAAGAAGCTTTTTAGACCCCGATTTTACCTCTAAAATCAACCTCTCATACCACTCTTTAATTAAATGAGACATTGTTGTCTCGGTTTTGAGGAAAAAAGAGGTCGATTCAACCACACAAAAGGAATTTGAACTGGCTCTGACCACTCTGACACTATACACTATACACTATACACACTATACACACAGTGGCCGAGCTATAAAAGCCTTTGTCCAGTCTTTATCTTCAGTGTATCTCCACTGAGTTAACCACTATCAAGTTTAGCTCAGATGGACCTGAAAACAGAATGGATGGGTCCACCTGACCTCTTTGCATGGCCTAGCACACTCGATTTATCCCATCCGTACAGTGTCGAAGGCCTTTAGTGTTCAAAGGCAGAAGTATGATGATGGAGTTGTAGACCTGAAAAGGCAAACAATAAGCAATCTGTTTGTTCATGCCTTGCAAAGATGGCTCTTGCCTTTTAAGCCTTGGCTCCTGTTTCTCTGGGTCATGACTTTTCTTAGACATCAATTACTGTTGCTTATGCCGTTTGATCTCCAGGCTTTCTCCTTCACACAGTGTCAGATAACGTTCTTGTTGTGCTTTTATCTCCTTCTCTTGCTTAACCCTGCCGTTTCATATACAACGTGTCCCATCGGTCAGTTGCTTGTTTGCAAGTTTTTAGTATGGAAGGATGACTTGTTGATCAGTTGATAAAAAGCATATCAAGGTATCACAGAGATAGTTTATATCCATTCATCTTTAGTAACCTGGTAAGAGTTGCAGTATCCTAGAAGCACTTTGATACACTTTACACAGAGTTCTAATCCATTGCAGAGCATCACACATCAATTTATCTATTGAAGGAAAGAAGTGTGGATTAGTAGTGCATCAGTAGTGGATTTTGGCACTTTGTTTATGTGTAGGGTTTGAACCCACTTATGTAATTAATCTAATTAAATATTACATTTACATTTTCGGCATTTAGCAGACGCTTTTATACATGACTTACAGTATACAGTCTAAGCAATTGAGGGTTAAGGGCCTTGCTCAAAGGCCCAACAGTGGCAACCTGGCAGTGGTGGCGTTTGAACCAGCGACCTTTTGCTTACTAGGCCAGTACCTTAATCGCTAGGCTACAACTGCCCTTCAAATAAAATTATTAAAAAAATAAAAAATAGTAATTGTAGAACAATGAATGAAATAATCCATGGGCTGGCTACTTTGGTAGGTACCCAGAGAAAACCCACACAGACATGGGTAGACCATACAAAATGCCATACCTGATTCACTGGAACTGTATGGCACCAACAGTACCTGCTGTGCTTCATGGCAAGTTTATTTACAACCATAGATGGTTGCAGAGGATAGATTGGCTACTCTAAATTGCTCATATGTGCTTGCATACAGCATTTCTGGGCTGCTTTGGACCCATCAGAACTCTACAGCACTCTAGACTAGGCTAAAGCGGTTAGTAAAAATGATGAACAAAAGAATGAATAAAGGAAGAATTATTAAGAAAGTAAATGACTGAATAAAAACACACTCAGTTCTGGCTTCAGTTACAAGTTCATATGATTTTAACTAGGGCTGGGCGATTTTCACGATTAATTCGGTTAATTCGCATGAACGTTTTCACCCGATGTTAGAAATGTGACAATCACGATTGTTTATGTACTTTATATTTTAATTAAAATACCAACATGTCACACAGCAGAAACTGACCAGACGCTCGCGGATTATAAATCAGGGTAAGTTTAATATTAAAAGGGCAAAAACAGTGTACAAAATCAGGTAGAGTCCAAAACCAGAGGATAAACTAAAACAGTAAACGGAAGACAACAAGGATTATACACAGTAACGGTTAAGTTCAGAAATAAGGAGCGCAAACACGATCGGCAAAACGAGACACAAACAGAGTTCAAATAAGAGTCACTGAATCAAACACCGCCGAACTGAAACAAAACTCCGGAGCCGATGAGCGCGATCAGGATTGGCTGACCGGGACATGTGATAGTCACATGAGAGTCCGTGGGAGCATGGGAATTGTAGTCCATATTGTTAGAAGCAGAACTTGCCCCCTCCATCCACCCCCCAGAGTCACAAGAGGACAAAATCAAAGCTGAGCAGAGTGACTACTTGATGCCCCCCCAGTATAGATACTGATACAGACTCACTCAGTGGTGGAAACAGCACAGTACAGGCTCGTGTTCCTTTTACGAAACATGTAAATAACTTTTTGTAGTTCTTTTCCTAATGTAAGGAGGTTCTGCTGCACATTATTTAAAGTGAGTTGTTTGTGAGCTATTCTTGTAAAGCAGGGGTTTCAAACATCCGGCCCGCCACGTCATTTTATGTGGCCCGCGAGAGCTGAAACGACTGTATGATTGTTGTGATGGTTCAAGTAGGTACAGAGACGCGCTTATAATTTAATGGGAGTCCTGCGCCTTTAAACGGCAACCGGTGACATCGTAGTCATGGCAACTAACTTTGACCTTCGCTGAGAAGCCATGTGACTTTTACGGCAAACGAATGCGGGTAGTAATGTAAACAATAATAATAAATATAAATAATTATTTTGCAATATAATACCAAAGCATTGTCTGTAAGTAGTGGCGTTTATATTCTCAGTTGTTTGTAAATGTTGAGTGAGTATATCACAGCGTTTTAGTTACAAATTTACCTTAATTAAATACTGTTGTTACGTTACTATAGCAATTAGTATCTTTACACAAAATGATAACTCGTCAGCGCTATTTTACGTTTGGTTAAATCTCATATTGTACCAGATGTAACACTTGACTACAGCTGTGTGCTTTTACTGTATTAAGTTCTTTATTGTTTTTATTGTTTGTATTTTTACTTCATTCTGGTGCACACAGTGTATCACACAGCTGGCAAGCAAATAAAACCGACTGTATTCTGACGGGAGCTGTCTGTCTGTCTGTCTGTCTGTCTAGCTGAGCAAGGGGGATAAACTATTAGTGAGGGCAGAACAGTTGTCTTAAAATACACTGTAAAATCCTACATTAACTGCATCTCTCAAAATGCATGCTGATTTTGTGACCTGCAAAGTGACACATCCCGCTAGTAGATGATGTTAAGAAATATTTACACATAATCCCAAAATGTACAAGAAGATAATTAAGAAAATTAAGCAGAAGGAGGAAATTTAATGAAAATGAAAACAAGTTTGTGCTTCAGGAAGAGACGCACCGTCTCTTGTGTTATGAGGCCGTGTCTGTGGTAAAGGAGGACAATATGAATGCAGAATTTAGCCTCCAAGAAAAACAACAGACTGCAATCACAGCAGAATACGTTACAATCGGCCCTTTGTGGGCCACAATAATGCTGATATGGCCCTCGGTGAAAATGAGTTTGACACCCCTGTTGTAAAGGATATAGATAATTCAGATTTCTATTTTGTTTTAATTATTGTGAATTTTTGTGATATCGTTATTGTTATAAATTTTGAGTCCCTTAAAAGGATAATTATAGGCGGTGCTGTTACTATTTTTGCACTTCTGCAGTCTTTTAAATTATTTAACTTATTAACTTATTTCAATTGCATTATACAAGAACAAAAAAATCGAAATCGTAATTGAGAATTGGTTATAATTTTAAAATAATCGAGATTTTTTTTTTTTTGCAAAATCGTTCAGCCCTAATTTGAAGGCTAGGAATAAATAATGCCAGCTAGTTAAGGAGTTGTGTGTTTGGAGTGTGTTTGCCAATAAATACTTTATTTTAGATGGAATTGAATGTTTAAAAAAATTGTTAACTTGGTGATAAATATCAAAACCTTTATCATTGGTTCTCAACCTTGGAGTTTGGATCACACGTGGGGATCCTGAGATGGGGTGTATTCATGAAACCATTATTGTGCAGTTCCAGGCAGAATCTAAAATTTAACTTAAATATTTAAAAGTAATAATTAACATACCATTATTCTTTCATGGTCGGTTAGCTAGCATTCTGTTCTGTTGAGAGGCGTCCTCAGTCAGCGATGAAGGGTCGAATCAGTATAGAGGACATAATCAGGGTAATTGGACACGACTAGATTAGGGGAGAGAATTGGGGGGAAAAGTGGGAAAAAATTATAAAAAAAAAAAAAGAACCCATGAAATAACTATTAAAATAAAACTTTCATATTATAAACATTAAATATCGAATATAATTTAGATGAATATGTATTTTTATTATGTGATATATGGTTATAAATAAGCAACAGTGCTGATAATTGACCTTGACTGTTGAAATACCTTCTGCACTCCTGTAGTGCTGATGGTAATTTTAGTTAAGAGCTTTGCTTTACGAGCTTCCTCAGCAGGAAAGAACAAAAAAAGAACAAAAGTGTGCCATGTTCTTTGCCAACTGAGCTAGACTCCAAACAGTCTTTTTTTGTACTTTGACACATGTTCCGCAGGCAATAGTGCTAATGAATTAGATCAAGGTGACATCCGTTCTGAACCTGGGGACAAAAAAAGCTGAAGGACACAAACCTTCACATTCTTATTTTTCCAACCAAAATAGGTTGTAAAGACGTCGGTGTAGTGCGGAAGAAAGGCCGGGCAACATCACTTAATGAATCACTTAATGCGGCCCCTCCGTCGTTTAATTGAATTAATTAGGGGCCTAATTGGGCTGAGCGATGATGGCTTCCGGGGTTGTGAAGTCCTTGATGAGCTGAAGGTAGGGCTCAGGAAGACTGCGCAGGAGTCGGGAAGTCCTCTGGGAAACGGATACGCTCAGAGACAGAACTACGAGGACGAGGAAGGCAGTCGGACTAGTCGCACCAGATCAGCCTCCAGAGGAAAAGGTTTTGTTGGGGCTCAGTTAGGCTCTGATTCGGCCTCTCTGGAGATACTGTATCCCTCGCTGCTGAAGATAATCACATTTCAGCAAAAACACTGAAGCCTGAACCGTGAAAAATACAAATGATTCTCCAGTTGCAGTCAATATGTAGTAGAAATCAATTATGTTTGGCTTCGTGAAGTGGATCCAAATGACTTAGTTGCTGTAAAAAAAAGAATCATAATTGTAAATATTCCCAGTAATCAACCTTTATTATGTTAAATGACTACTTTTAATAAAATTTACTGATGTTTACACATACACTTTAGGGCCAAAAGTGTCTAGACACCTGACCGTGAGCTTCTTGGATCTTATTGTTCCTGTTGAATCCTATTCCAAACCACAGGCATTAATATGGATTTGCCCCTCATAATGCATCAGTTACAATCCACTAGGTTTGAATTACATACATTTTTTTTATATAATTGATTTTATACACCTGTTACAGGCATGGATTCTGTTCCTAATTATTTAGTTGCTAACACATGTATAAAATCAGTTTTATTAATTAAAACATTGTGGATACTTCAGTGGACTGCACAGTGTTCTTATTTCTCCCTTGTTTAATGTCTTAGGTATAAATTTAATGGCATTTGCGAGCCAGGCCTTCTTATCCAACATCAGTGCCTGACCTTACAAATGATCTTTTGAGTGAATGGGCTATAATTCTCACAGACACACTCAGATCTTGTGGAATACCTTGTGTCAGTTGGTGGAGTAGCCGCTCCACTTATTTTACAGTATAGCCACCCCTGGTTTGAGACTTCCTCTTTTTGTTAAGTATTTTTCAGAGAACATGGGTTATAACACACTGGTGGAACAGAAAGCTAGTATTGTGGTAGCTCTGTTTTTACTGTTTGTTAGGGTAACCATATTTTGGTTTTCAAAAAAGAGGACACTTGGCAGGATGGCAGGTTCGGGTGGCATGTAATTGGTGGCACCATGGCAATGTGTATAAATTAGGGGTTTAAATATTTGACAAATGCATCAAAAACCATGCAGCTATGCTACTGAACTTTAATAAATAAACAGTTACTTTTAACAAAACAACTATCAAATGCAGTTTTGTGTTTTGCTGAACTGGAACCTTTATTTGACACTCAGCTTTGCAGGTAAAGCATTCTGCAAGTCAAGTCAAGTCAAAATTTATTTATATAGCGCTTTCTACAATGGACATTGTCTCAAAGCAACTTTACAGAATCCAGGACCAACAGACCAAAAACCCCTATTGAGCAATCCGAAAGCGACAGTGGCAAGGAAAAACTCTCTTAAAATTACAGGAAGAAACTTTGAGTAGAACCAGACTCAGCAGGGACCCATCCTTCTTGGGTGGCCTGGAGGATAATTTGAATAAATATAATTTACACAAATCATACAAACACAAAATTTAATTGAACTGAAAGTTATAACTAGCAAAAAAAACTTCTGCTTCCCAAGCAGATCAAGACAAAAACACTGATTTTTTTCTGTAATTTGTCTGTGAATTTTCAATTGCGCTTGGGCATTTTTAAGAAAAGTGCGAAAAAGGCGAGACCTAAAGAGAAAGGTGAAATCAGAGCAAAAACACACAAAGAATAGCGCACACAGACTACAAAAGCCGAACGACAGGATGCATTTTTTAGGTCCAAAAAAGAGGACATGCCTGGAAAAAAGAGGAATCTTTATCTAAGTTTTCCGCCTGAGTTTTCTCACATATGCTGGTTACAAAGTAGGCTTGTGACCCTGTGGGATGAACATCCTTCCTTCCTGTATATCTGTCTTCTCTTCAGTATTAATTTGAAACTTCTACCCCAGTGTTTTACCTAAATCTGTTAAAATGAATAAATGATTGACCTGTACTGTTGGAGAGTCAGTATGTTTATATGCGTTTTGGCATGACTTGCAGGTCTAACAGCAGCAGCCATGGCAGAGGCGATGAAACTTCAGAAGATGAAGCTGATGGCAATGAACAGCATCCATGGAGTGAACAGCCAGAACGGCACAGAGTCTGAGAATGAAGAGCTGAACTCTAATGCAGGTCAGACTTCATATACACACCTGCTTGTAACAATCTATTTATAAGTCTGATATGCCCATTATTCTAATTCTTAGATAATTAGCAAATATATGCCTTGGAAAAACATGGTTTTACAGACATAATAATAAGTTTGAATGGTAAACCATATTATCTATTTAATTAGAGGTTATTTGTTTTCCCATACCTAACCCTGATCAGATATTTATCTAAAGTGTGAAGGTAATTTAGACCTCCATCCCTAACTGTTTTATTTGAAACCTTATACATATACAAATATATTTCAAGGTACAGTGGTACCTTGAAACTCAACTTCAATTGGTTCTGGGAGTAAGTTTAAAAGGTGTATTTTTTTCCATAAGGATGTATAGGAAACCTGTTAATGTGTTCCATGGTCCTGTGAAACTGCATATAATTAAAGTTAATGTAAAATAATGGGGTTGTTTTTGACACGAATAGACTGAAAATAACACAAATGTAATATTTAAAAACATGAAATACAATTAGTTATGTTTTACTGCAACACTCAAGTGCTGAACAAAGCAGTCGCACACACGTCGAGTTTAAGGGTACAAATCTCTCGACGAAGATTTTGAGTTTGAGGGCTGTTGGGCTACAAGGTACTACTGTATTTTAAATGATTGCTCTTTTTTATTCAATTTTTAAATTGTTTGCAGGCGGCATTCATATTCAAGTGCCCAAAATAACCAGGAGTACTACTTATAAAACGTTCCTAGTAAACCCTAGTCAGGTTTAACTGAGATGATTGAACCACATGTTTGAATTAATGATTTATTCCTGACTCACTGCGAATATAGATAGTAAATCAACCATGCTGGATGGTTTTTTTGTTGCATGGTAGTTAATTTGCCATCCTACATTTTACAACAAGTATCATAAGACAGACCTAAAATACTGTACCTCACAGTAAAATGTATTCTGTATATCTAGGCTAAAGAACATACACAGAGATGCAACTGCAATTCAGGCACCCATGAAAGTCCATCTTTGGAATGTTGTTAGTTGGCTTGTGTTGCTTTAAAACCTCAAATATTAATGTGTTTTGATCATTTTTTAAAGCTCATACATGTGATTAATTAACAATCTGCTGATAACCGATTGACAAAATTAAAATGAACTGTGATTTTGACATTTTAAACTCCTATTTATGTATTAGCAGTAGGGCAGTGATAGCATAGCAATTAAAGTACTGAATGAGTAATCCAAAGGATGCTGGTTTAAGCATTAATCCTTGATTACTTGTATTGTATATGATCACAATAGAAAGTCGCTTAGGAGAAAGTGTGTACCAAATACCGTAAGTGCGGTATTTTGGTTATTTTGCCTTTTGTCTGTATTTGGTTTCCAGTCCCTGACTCGCAGACACAGATGTAATGTATGCGATCACTTATTTGGAGTCCAGACCGATCAATCAAACCAACTGAATCAGTATCATCCTACAATCCATCACAATTCATTTAAGATCAATTCTTCTTCTTTACCAGTCAATCACATTACATCAGGCCAATTACGGGTCACAATGAGAACAGATCTCTGATGTATGGAGACGCATTACAGGTTTAGAGTGAATTAAAGTGTGTGAACAAGAACAGACACACACACATACGCACACGCACAAACACGCACAGCACCAAAGGTGGTGGGTTTAATGCACACCTACCTTTTGCTGTAGACATGCTTTATTGGGACTAATGGCATCCTTAATGTTCACCACCTGACTCTGCATTTAGATTGTGATGTTACCAATGACACACACACACACACACACACACACACACACACACACACACACACACACATTATACTTTATCACTGTAAACAACAGCAAGCACAGACACAAATGCTATTCTTTTTTTTTAAAGCGAAATAATTTGCTTTTTATATCTTCATCTAAGTCTCTCTCTATTGCTCTCTCTCTCTCTCTCTCTCTCTCTCTCTCTCTCACACACACACACTTACACATACACAGTACGTGACACTGAATATGCAGGAGACATAAATACATGAGTTTGCATTTGATATGTCAAGCCAGTTAACATACCTGCAAACAACAGCAACCAAACTCAGTCTTAAATCTCCTTTTTATAAGTGTTGCTCAGTAATTTCACAACTGGTAGTAAAACTGTTTTAACTGCAATTTTTTTTAGCAAACAAACAACCCAATAATGCAGTATTAATAGGTCAGCCCAGGGCCGGAGTGGGCCCCTTTTTCAGCCCGGGAGTTTCATGCCCAAACCCGGCCCACTTTTTCCATGCAGGAGGAATTTAAATAAATGAAACAGCAGCTAGCTCTTACAATGCCTTTTTATTGGGTATAAGTTCAGGTATATGTTGGTAAGTTAACAGAAAACACTTCACTTAAACATGTTTAATTCAAATTTAAATCAGATAAAAATTTAAAAGGTAAAAAAATTTGATAAAGATAAAAACTTATTTACATTTGTACAGGAGCAATAAGTTGAAATAAAAATAATTTGAAATTAAAACTGCATTTGTCTTCCCAACAGAGAGGGGCGCTATTGTTAGGTTTACACTAAACTCTTAAGTAGCTTCACTACACGCATATTTAGTAGGCTACATACAGCATCAAAAGCCTCCTAAGCAGTGCACTGGTTTCTATAACTTTAATAATAACGGTGTCATTGTCTATAGACATGAGACAGGGCTTATCTGCTGCTCTGAGGCTAAAAAAAACATTTCATTAAGGGTTAGCCTATTTTGCTGAATAACATAACATGCTTGAAGTTTTTTGTTTTTTTTAACAATTTAGCCTATATTATGATGGTGTAAAATTGATAGTGATTTAGGTTATTTGTCTCCATTTGTTAAAATAAATTAGGCTATCGTGCTGACATCTTTCTGAACAATTTAACATATATCATGTATATTTTCTACGTTATATTTTACAGTACAAATAACTATCTTAGTTAAAACAAAAACATTCCATTAATGAGTTAGGCTATTTAATATATTACACTTCAAATTATGTTTATTATTTTCAGCTTGAAACTGGAACTGGATATTTGTGATTAATGGTGTGTATTGGGTTCTACAAAATAAACTATGATAAGTTGACATTGCAAATGTTGCGCAATACCGGCTGCATGGGGTCTGTCCTCTGAAAAACAGGTCTGTTAATTTGGCACATTTGGCAGCATCTTCTTCCAACGCCTTTCTTTTTTTTAAACATGGCCTTTTCGGCTCCACCTGGCCTCTTCCTGCCCTCCATCACCACCAACTGACGGTTTGTGCTATTCTGTTGCTATATTTACTTTTACCGGCGCTCCAGAAAAGACGCCTCGTGGTCCAAACCAACTTAAACATTTGGGAGGGGAGAATTCCCTCAGATGGTAGAACCCATCTAATCTACTGCGATGTAGGGGCTGCGATGTCAGATAAATGGAGAATTAATGCAAGAAGAAGATTAGATAAGTGTCAAAATTATTTTTCCTATCCAACCGGCCCAAACTCGAGATTGACATGAGCCGGCCCATCGGGAATCCTCCCGAATCTCCCGATTAGCCACTCCGGGCTTGGGTCAGCCCCCTTGGATTTGTTCCTACCAAAACGATGAGTAGTCAGTCCCAAAAATAGACAATTACTTTATTTTAAGCACTAAAAGTCAACCTGAAACAAAATAAGACTCATGCAACAATGAAATGTAAAATGACTTAAATGTAAACATTTAATGATATCTGTTGAGCTTAAAACAAATTAGTTAGATGACACCAGTTTTCATGAGTTGTTACACTCATAAGTAATAATAATAAGAAGAAGAAAATGGAAGAAGAAAAATAGCAGTAATAACAGTATACATACACAGATTAGCCATATCATTAAAACCACCTCCTTGTTTCTAAACTCACTGTCCATTTCATCAGCTCCACTTGCTATATAGAAGCACTTTGTAGTTCCACAATCACTGACTGTAGTCCATCTGTTTTTCTACATCAGGGGTGTCAAACTCATTTTCACCGAGGGCCATATCAGCATTATTGTGGCCCTCAAAGGGCTGATTGTAACGTATTCTGTTGTGATTGCAGTCTGTTGTTTTTCTTGGAGGCTAAATTCTGCATTCATATTGTCCTCCTTTACCACAGACACGGCCTCATAACACAAGAGACGCACCGTTTTCTCTTCCTGAAGCACAAACTTGTTTTCATTTTCATTAAATTTCCTCCTTCTGCTTAATTTTCTTAATTATCTTCTTGTACATTTTGGGGTTATGTGTAAATATTTCTTAACATCATCTACTAGCGGGATGTGTCACTTTGCAGGTCACAAAATCAGCATGCATTTTGAGAGATGCAGTTAATGTAGGATTTTACAGTGTGTTTTAAGACAACTGTTCTGCCCTCACTAATAGTTTATCCCCCTTGCTCAGCTAGACAGACAGACAGACAGACAGACAGCTCTCTTCAGAATACAGTCGGTTTTATTTGCTTGCCAGCTGTGTGATACACTGTGTGCACCAGAATGAAGTAAAAATACAAACAATAAAAACAATAAAGAACTTAATACAGTAAAAGCACACAGCTGTAGTCAAGTGTTACATCTGGTACAATATGAGATTTAACCAAACGTAAAATAGCGCTGACGAGTTATCATTTTGTGTAAAGATACTAATTGCTATAGTAACGTAACAACAGTATTTAATTACGGTAAATTTGTAACTAAAACGCTGTGATATACTCACTCAACATTTACAAACAACTGAGAATATAAACGCCACTACTTACAGACGATGCTTTGGTATTATATTGCAAGATAATTATTTATATTTATTATTATTGTTTACATTACTACCCGCATTCTTTTGCCGTAAAAGTCACATGGCTTCTCAGCAAAGGTCAAAGTTAGTTGCCATGACTACGATGTCACCGGTTGCCGTTTAACGGCGCAGGACTCCCATTAAATTATAAGCGCGTCTCTGTACCTACTTGAACCATCACAACAATCGTACAGTCGTTTCAGCTCTCGTGAGTTTGACATCCCTGCTCTACATGCTTTGTTGTAACCCTTTCATGCTGTTCTTCAATGATCAGGACCCCCACAGGACCACCACAGAGTAGTTATTATTTAGGTGTTGGATCATTCTCAGCACTGCAGGGACACTGACATGGTGGTGGTGTGTTAGTGTGTGTTGTGCTAATATGAGTGGATAAGACATATATAAGATATATGTAATACAAAAAAAAAATATATATATATATATATATATAAAATATATATATTCTAAATAAATGGCTAGTATTACGTGTTCGCTTTAATTGTTTGTCTTTCTATATACATAGACAAACACATTCTTATAGAATATTAGATAATATTGCAGCTGGCACAGCAGGTTTTACCATCATTTGAAATGTGTCTCTTAGTGAACTGAATTATTTTGCTCACTGAAAATGTATAGCTGGACCATCAGTCACCAGCCAGCAACAGCAAAAGTGGGATTCTTTAATTTAACCTTTTACATCAAAGTGCAAACTGAATAGGCAGGTATGAAGAATTTATTTGCTTACATTTGTCCACTATAAATATACATAAAATAAGTATAGAACTGATCGCTAGTATATGCCCTCTCTGAGGTCTTTGAGAGCCTTGACTGTTTCTCTCTGTTTTCTTATATGCACCCACTGTTTGTCAGTCATCATAATCAATACAATGATTTGAACAGACATGAATAGACAATGAAGTGAACAGAAGTGTAAAAACACTCTTTGACTAGACACACCTACAATTTTGAGTAAAACAGAAAGACTGGAAGAGAAGGAAGATGCATGTCATGGTTGCATCAGTGTAACTTGAGAATAAGGATGAAATCAAATGTTATTCCCGGTTTTGGTTGTCAGCATTGCGTGTGTCTGGCAGCAGTGAAGTGTAAAACACAGGAAGCATGGCAGTATAACAGTGTTATGTATTGCATTATTGTGTGTGTGTGTGTGTGTGTGTGTGTGTGTCCTCATCTTCTTACAATCTCAAAGAAGCTTTTAGTCTTACTTACTTAAATGAAGCTGTAATCCACTGAGACCCTGATGTACCAAAGCTTTCCATGTGTTAAACCTGTGCTATCCTGATGACAAAAAAACACTGCAAGCAGATTTACTAACAGGCTAATTTGCTTAAATAAGGGTGGCACAGTGGCTTGGTGGGTAGCACCAATGCCTTACAGCAAGAAGGTCCTAAATTGGATTGTCAGGTGGATCGGTTCAGGTCCTTTCTTTGTAGAGTTTGCATGTTTCCCCAGTGTCTGTGTGGGTTTCCTCCCACAGTTTAAAGACATGCAGTCAGATTAAATGGAGATATTAAATTGCACTAGGTGTGTGTGTCTTTGCCCTGTGATGGGCTGGTGATCTGCTTATCCATTTTTAACACCCGTTTTTTTTTTATGTGTGTTGCATCAGTTAAATAGGTTTAGTGAGTTGACAAATCACAGATTCTTGTTTTTATTGCACTTTAAAAAATGTCCCAATGAATATTTGATGCAATACTGTTGATTAGAAACACATTAAAAGAGCACAGTGTCAGTTTATGGTTGCCTGCACTCTGACAGGTTGTCAGCAATTACAGCATTACAGTAATTATTTATGTCATTTATAAGACACAAAAAACACAATTTGATTATGCATGTGTTTTTATACACTATCATCTGTGTAATTAGTTTTATTCAATAACAACATGTAGATTAAAACGAATCATTCATTTATACTTCATTTTCATTAGCTGTGTCATCCTAGAAAGAGTAGTGCTTGGCCCCACTCTATCACTAAGGGCAATACGACCTGCGTGTGGCGCTATTTTTTGCCATGCTTCTAAAAATTCAGAGAAGACTGGTCTAATGTGGTAACTCACATTACTAATGTGGTAAAACACTACAAACACCCAAGTTTAAGTCTCTGATCGGGCACTCAATAAACACAACTGGTGATATTGATCATATCTAAGAAAGGGAAGGCTGAATGGGAACTCATCTGATATGTCGCTGAAGTAAAATATGTTCCTCCATACGTGTTAGGACCGTCTGTGAGAATCTCCCACTGGCTGGGGTCTAGAAGCGCCCAACAGCTTAACACATATCGGAGGAGGCGTGTGCTTGCCTGTGGCCATCATCAACCAGCAGGGGGTCATGCTAGTGTGGGGGAATGTTGAGGGGATAAAATTGAAAATAGTAGCCAATCCATCTAAGCCAATTGCATTTTTTTGAGAGGTGGGAGGAAACCTGATTACTCAAGAAGAGGCCAGAGAAGAACAAACTCCTCATAGACTGTTAGCAGAGGCACTGTTTGAACCCAAGACCTCAGGACACATGTGGCTTTGCAGCAGCCTGTCCATTATATATACTACCATGTCTCCCAAATACATTTCAGTAGTGTGTAATAAAAGCACAATTTAAAAAAATGGTAAAAATAGTAAATAAAATTAAACTAGTAAAAAAAAAAAAAATTTCTTTTTTAACCCAATTGCATTATGCTTCCTCTCTACTGATGCTGATCCCCGCCCCGAATAAGGAGAGCGAACAGACACGCCCCCTCCGACACGTGTGCAGTAGCCGACTGCATCTTTTCACCTGCACAAGGCGAGTTCATATGCGGATTAGCCTTGTGTACGGAGAGCCACACCCTGATCAGCATTATTCCTCTATTCTGTGCAGACGCCATCAATCAGCCAGCAGAGGTCATAATTGCATCAGTTATGAGAAGTCCCTATCCAGCTCCCTCCCTGTGTGAACAACAGCCAATCGTTGTTCCAGACGGATGGCAGAGCTGATATTCAATCGATGTATTCAAAATCCCAGCTCTGGTGTGCTAGTGTATTTTATCGCTGCGCCACCTGAGCGGCTTCATCACAGTTATTTCTGATGACTACTTGTACTTTTTTTATTGAAAAAAAGTGCACTCCTGCCATCCCTGCCTTTTATGTATTACTCTGACCCTTGTCCTAGTCAGGATGTAGTGTGAGTGCCACACAGCATCAGATTTGCAGTTGTAGCGTAGTTGTTAAGGTACTGGACTAATAATCAAAAGATCGCTGGTTCAAACCCCACAGCTGCCAGGTTGCTGCTGTTGGGCCCTTGAGCAAGGCCCTTAACCCTTAATTTCTCAGATTGTATACTGTCACAGTATACAAGATGCTTTGGATAAAGGCGTCTGCTAAATGCCAAAAATGTAAATATAAATGTTTCTGGGACGTAGCTTTCTGGGATCCTTTGTTCTAACTTTGCTTCTGGTCTTGACATTGTTCTCCTGTCCACCTCCCAAATTATACTGAACAGGTTAGTCTAAAATGCCTGTTAGTATAAAGAAATATGTGAATAAGTGAGTCTCTCCTATGAGTGGTACTCTGTCCAAGTCATTTTCTTTTATTGGATTGTGTCTTATCAGAACCTTCTATAACCTTCTTCATGATAAAGTGGTCAAAGATGAATGAATGATGGACAACTACAAATCTCCTACTGCAGGGTTTTTCCTGGGTTGCAAACCAAAAAATGGGTCGCAGAGAAACAGGCACATAAACACAAAATGAACTTGTACACAAATGCCCCTTTTGGAGGCTTTACGTTACATCTCGTAAACCACAGTAGGACCAGATTGCCACTATTTTTATTAATTAAGTATATTTCGTTTTGTGTTATGTTTTGATGCATTGCTTGTGTTGCCTGCGTCGCAGTAAAAATCACGGACAAAATGTGAGTTGCTTGAAAAAAATATTGAAAAACCCTGCCTTACTGTTTCATGGATGCCAGGGTTCTGAAATCTCTCTAATGCACTTCTGACAAACCATAAATGCTCTGTTTTTGGGTCAAGGGGTGGTGTGTGAGTGTGTACATATTACAGAGGGGGATCTAGCAGGAATCTGATCCAGCATCCTTGCATCCCTCAAGTTAAACAAACAGCCTCTAAAGCTCTGTGTGGATAACTTTAACCTCTGGCCTTAAAGCTCTTGCTCCGCGAAGGCGCCTTTTCTCCACAACGGCTGCAAAGCCCCGATGTCTCGTTTTCTTACACTTTCTTATCTACACTTTTTGAATTCTATTTTCCTTTACGTTCTGACCTGCTGTGTAGGCCTATGTAGGTCTGTTTTTACCCTTGCTTACTCTCTCCATGATAAGCTATGTTTTTTTGTTAAAAAGATCAAAGGGATCTGGATAATCTGCGCCCCACTACCACCTCGATTGTGGAGCACACCACAAAAAACAATATCTGCACCAAGCAGTGGGCAAAGATAGGCTTGATTTTAATCTCCCCCTCGTGTTCTGTCTTCTCAAACAATGACTCCAGGGAGGATATCAGAAAGCCCTGGCTACTGTTGTGGAAAACAAGTTAGCTTTTTTTGATTATCATTCTTCTTGATTGATGCTTCTGCTTTGGCTGATTGATTGTCACAACTCAAATTGCCTAGGAACTTTAATTGCTGTGTCAGACACTCATTTCCTAAGTTTTGAGTATATCTATTAAAAATGTTAGCTTAAACTAACTTTGGCAGCTATTACAGCCAGCAGCCTTTCAAATAAGTTTGTTTTTGTAATACTTAATAAAGCAGTAATAACTCATTCGTCTTTAAAATTTAGTGCACAGCAAAATGTGTGGTGGGGTTAAATTCAAGGTCCTGAGCACTTACTGTTATCCTGTCTGTATTTTTTTATTGTGTCTTTCTAAAAGACACATTTTCTTCCAAGTTTAAGCTTTCTGGAACATGGAAGCATGATTTTATCCCATTGGTCCTAAGATTGCCAGTTCTTGATGCTAAAAAAGCATTATCATAACACGCCACCACCACCAAATTTTACAGTATTTTTTTTTTTTTTTTGCATTTTTCTCCCTTTTTCTCCCAATTTTTAGTGTGTCCAATTTTAACACGATGTCACTATTTGAGAGCCTTCCATGTGATGTTTTGCAGTTCTTCGTGAGATGTTTTTGTTAGTCTTGCAACTTTTCCTGAGTATAGTCAGTTCTTGAACATCAACTTTAGTCCCAGTCACTTCTACAACTGTGGATGTGCTAGTTGGCATCACAGTATCCATTGTTTAGAATGGTGACCTGACCAATGCAATGTGGCTGTAGTTTTGAAATTCCTCCATTTCTTTTATTTATTTCTTTTACTTATTTATGCATTTTTTTTTATTTCCATTAACTGAATTACAACATTAAAACCACCTCCTTGTTTCTACACTCACTGTCCATTTTATCAGCTCCACTTGCCATATAGGAGCACTTTTTAGTTTTAGTGCTGGTAGTAGTGGATCAGACACAGCAGCGCTGCTGGAGTTTTTAAATACTGTGTCCACTCACTGTCCACTCTATTAGACAGTCCTACCTAGTTGGTCCACCTTGTAGATGTAAAGTCAGAGACGATCGCTCATCTATTGCTGCTGTTTGAGTTGGTCATCTTCTAGACCTTCATCAGTGGTCACAGGACGCTGCCCATGGGTGGACTATTCTCAGTCCAGCAGTGACAGTGAGGTGTTTAAAAACTCCATCAGCGCTGCTGTGTCTTATCCACTCATACCAGCACAACACACACTAACACACCACCACCATGTCAGTGTCACTGCAGTGCTAAGAATGATCCACCACCCAAATAATACCTACTCTTTGGTGGTCCTGACCATTGAAGACCAGGGTGAAAGCAGGCTAAAAAGTATGCAGAGAAGCAGATGGACTACAGTCAGTAATTGTAGAACTACAAAGCGCTTCTATATGGTAAGTGGAGCTGATAAAATGGACAGTGAGTGTAGAAACAAGGAGGTGGTTTTAATATTATGGTTGATTGGTGTATGTTATGATGTATGTTAAGTGTCTTTTAGTTGGTATAATATGCTTCTTTTTGTTATTATTTTAGTAAATTTTAATTTAAAATCACATGGCATTATTGAGCTGTTGGGGAAAAAAACCTGTAGCTTTCATTATTATAAACAATATGCAAATGTGCCATGCATCCGAGAGAACATGATGTTTATCCTAGTGGCTGAAAAGGCTGCAGAGGTACTCAGTGGATTTGTGTAAAATAGGTTTCTTTTAATATAAATACATCCTTGAAAAAAGACAAAAACAGACAGGAAAGATAGGGCACGAAAAAAAGTGGAAAAGACGGAACATGTGTTTCTTGTCCCGAGTACCAGCAGAAGAATAGACGAGCAAAAAGGAGTGCTCATTGGTCTAATGGAGAACTGTCAGGGAGAATCACTGTCACAAATGACATCAGAGAGGAGCTGATATATTTTTCGCCGGAGCAACTGACAAGTTAAAAGAGAAATGCCATGCATTATTTAAACGGGCTCTAGAACCTGTCAGCCACATGATTTGCCGAGTTAGCAAAAACCAGGTGTGGGTGGAGAGAGGAAAAGAGAGAGGAGGCGGAACGATGGGAGAGAGAGGTTGTGAGTGTGTGTGAGAGAGAGAGAGGATGGGGCTTACTGTAGGTGATTGGTGAGGGATGTATGTGTGCATCCCTGTTGCAAAATCCCTAACTACTAAAGTGGTCAGCATTTTTTTCTTTTCCTTTTTTACGATGGCCTCCACCACTCATTTGCTCTTTTTTTCTTCAGTTCTTTGCTCATCACAGAGCATCGTCCCTCTGTAAACTGAGCAGCCCCAGTGCTTTTACTATACACCCTATTTTAGCTTTTTAAATAAAATTGTATTCATACTTTTGCGGTCAAATTCCTTCCTTTCCATCATTCATTTCATTTCTTGTTTTTAAACTCTTATTATCTGTTACTTTTAATTTACGTCACAGACACTTTATCTCTCATTACTGTTTTTTTTTTCTCTCTTTTAAATGCCACATACAACACAGACTATTCAGTCATGGCTAAATTCAAGCCAATATAAACCTATAAAACAAGAATTCTCAGACTTTTTGACCCCACTCCTTATCCCATGACTTCTTGTCTTCTAGCACAGAGCATATTCCACAAAAGTCTGATAGTTTACTTATTTAAATATTAAAAATGATGATCTTTATTAAATCAGCACTTTTGTTTAAGCATTATAAACACTCCACTACACATTTTTCATTCCTGTACATTCATGGTAACAATTCAGATTTAATTGTCAGTTTAGTTGTATTTTCTCACATTTAACTTTGGTCTCCTGCATTGTGGTTACTTAAATTATTGCAAACTGTATGAAGGGAAACCCATTTTTTTGGATTTATCATACCCAAACTCAAGCAAATCTGGTAGACAGACCTACAAATTTGCTGTTTTTTTCACTGCACTGTACCCTACAGTACCATATCTGTATCCAGAACTATTCTGATTTTCACACATGCAAGGATAAAGGTGGGGCTGTGATGACATTTTTCTAGAGACACTACAAGATAATCCTGTAAAGAATAGTTATTTTGTCAATAGTAGCAGTGTGCCCTGCTGTGGTTCTGCGTTTATTTAGTTTTTTTTTTCTGAGGCCTGTTTAGGGTTTTATTATTATTATTATTATTATTATTATTATTATTATTATTATTAATGGCACAGCATTGCCGACCTCTGATACCCTTCAAGGTCTCATTGCTCTTCTTCTTTTAATAACACACTTTGGGGCTGCACCTCATCACATTATCAGGAGCAATTCTTAACATTTTCCATTTTTCTGGTCCATAACACAAAACTTCTTTAGGCCCCACAATAAATTGGCGTCCAGTCCAGGGTGTGTTTCTGCGTTCCGCCCAGTGATTTCAGGAAAAAAAACAGGCCCACCATGACCCTCACCAGGAAGGTGCGTGGTAAACAATTATGTGATTGGCTGCCAAGGAAAGTCAACCTCAGCTTTAAAGTTACCAATACAGAAGGCTTTGCAGGTATAATAAAGATTAGGTATGAGATCCTACATTGAAGTTATACAAAGAACAGGAAAAACATTTCATGATTCATGATTACAAAGTGTCATATTTCGCCATTACCAAGGTAGAGCAAAACTCGAGTGACTGTGTTCCGCATTTTGTCATGTGACTTGATTTTAGTGTGTTTGCTACTTAATTTGCTGTTGCTGAATGAATTTACGTTAAAAGTTGTGTCCTTCTGCGTTGCCATTTTGGCTGGACAAGCAGATGACTGATGTGTCAGTTCTCTTGATTGACAATTACCTGAACCTTGTGAGCGTTAATTCACTCCATGTGAAAGTTCTTCTATATTTCACAGGCTGCATCCGAAATCGCATACTTCCATACTGAACAGTATGCGAAAGCAATACGCGAGAGCGGGAGTGTGTCTGATTATGTAGTATTAATTAAACAGTATGCGGATTACCTACTGCATGGACGGCAATTTTTGAGTATGCAAACACAGCACACAGTGATCCGATAATCTATCCCATAATTCAACTGAAGCTGCAAAGGTGTTCAAACCGGAAGAAGAAAGATGGTGAAAAGTTGGAGTAAAAGAAAAAATTTTAATGTTATGATTAAGTAAAACCTTAAATAACGTATGAGTAGCTTTGTGGAGACTGACAGAATTCATTTTAAATTTGTTATAAGTGTGGCGATGTGACATCATGCATCATGTGACACTAGTAAGATGGCGGGTGTAGTATGTGCGAGGTTGCGTGCACACTTGCGTACTAAAAGAGCCTACTGCTTTACCAGTCGGGCAGCATGCACTGCCTTCAATTTAGTACATACTGTTTAAGTATGCGATTTCGGCACAGACGGTTTCTCCCACTCAGATTCCTGCAATGTCAGTGTGCTGTATCTTTCTCACCCTGATATTACACCATTTTGGGTCCTACAGCAAAACCGCCCTGGGAGAGCAGATTGCCTCAGAGGTGGTGTAACGTCCCTGTTTCTGGGACTAGCAGGTTCTGAAGGTTCATGATTTTTCCTTGAAAACGGAGTTGTTGCAGACGACCAGGACAGCCTGTCATATTGTGACAACCAGTTCTCAGTTCTGCACCATTCTTGTTTTAGTCACTTTGTTTGCTGCAGGCTGTGGATGTTTTTTGACCTTTATTTGTCACTTTTGTCCGTTTTATTTTCCTTTTTTTCCACATTATGTATTTGCGAATGTTCCCCTTTTTTAGCCACTTTAATTCTCTACCTGGGGCGGCACAGTGGCTCAGTGTGTAGCATTGTCACCTCACAGCAAGAAGGTCCTGGGTTTGATCCCCAGGTGGGGCGGTCCGGGTCCTTTCTGTGTTTCCTCTGGGAGCTCTGGTTTCCTCCCACAGTCCAAAGACACGCAAGTGGGGTGAATTGGAGATATGAAATTGTCCATGACTGTGTTTGACATTAAACTTGTGAGCTGATGAATCTTCAGTAACCAGTAATGACCTGTCCTGTCATGAATGTAACCAAAGTGTTTAAAACATGACGTTAAAATCCTAATAAATAAAAACATTTTCTTCAGTGTTTCATCTTGCAATTCAATAATAGCAAGGCACAACCAGTCCTTTTACAAAATGTATCAAGATGAACCCGGGATGAAGTTATTATAACCTCCTCCTCTCTTATTCAAGTGTACTTAATTTGCAAGGCGGATTTTATTTCCATTCAGTGTGGCCAATGCTCTAAAGGGTTAAAAGTATTTTAGTACAAACACACACATGTATACATTGATGCTCTGCTTGGTATAATATTGATCATTCCACCTAGTGTGAAGATGAAATATGTTGGATAAACATATGGTCGATGATCAAGATTACCACATGAAAGACTAGGCAGAAGAAAATCAGCATGACCCTCCACTTACTGGCCAGTGTATCCCTCTCACTGCTTTAGACTTAAGCTTCGGCTTATACTCTAATACAGAAAATTCAGAGAGTGGGAACAGTCAATTCAGGAGGATCTGATGTCTGGAATGGTCTTATTTTGTCTAATTGGAATTATTTTTATAACAGCGTGCTCTGCAATTGGTACTTTGACATTTAGTTACAGACATCATGGTCATCCATATTGACCTTGAGAGTGCTTGTCAATATCAAGTCATCACATCAATGAGTCAGTATAGACATATGCTTTATTAAATATATAAGAGTCTTCAATAGAGTCTAAAGACTGCAACAATCTGATTAAATGTTAAAAAATACAAATAACCATTTAAATACAGATTTAAGCATTTGCTAAAACAAAGTGTCAAGCATAGAGCTGCATGACTCTAAAGTTTCTGTATTTAGTCTCGAACCTTTGGTCCAGTTAATGGGAATCCATCCCACGTAATGACCCATGGTTCCTGTTGGTAATGAGATGTGGGAATTGCTTGTCTGTTTGACCAGATGATACTGTATTAACGGACTGGGCCAAGCAGGATGGACGGGGGGTGTCCACCCGGAGCCCCCGTGTCCTGCCTCATTTGTCATCCGCTTGACAATGGAGCTGCCGCAAGGGTCCGAGGGGGGATTGATTTCAAATGAGGCTCAAAACGTCGTGTAATGAAAGTCCATAAAGACGCAGTGCACTCTGGCTCCTAACACGGCCAAATGAGCTACGGACAGCCGGGTACACAGCAACCACCTGACAACCTTACTGAATCCAGACTACCTTTCACTGCTAAGCAACAAAGTTTCACTTCTTTCAGGTATTAAGTAAATTTGTGTATTTACCTATTTGGTGTGCACATGTTTTTGTTCTCCAGGACATGATTGTATAAAAGTATGGTACTCAGACAGAAAATAAAGAGTCGCTCGGGTTCCCATCTTCAGTGCCACTCATTGACATGTAAATGCACGGCGATATCAAAGAGACATCTTCTCGGGCTCTCTGTGAAGCGAGCACTACTTATGATCAAAGCGAGGCATCGTAAACCGTTCAAAGAGAACACAGTCCTCTGATGGCCATTAATGTGCTTCTCTGATAAGGGTAAGTGAAAGACTGTACCTTCTTAGACAGCACAAAAGGCCCAAGAGAAAGACAATATAGGACTCATTTAGAGAGGCTGAGATGTTGAATATTAAACTGGAGGTGGATGTCTAAATGTGATGGAGGTAATTGAGAGGCAGTGGTTAGAGGCAGTGGTAATGTATTATCCCAAAAGGCAGGGTAGATAATTACGCAGGGCAATAAGATTTTAGTCATTAAATTCTGTTTTGCTCTGTAACAAAAAACATCATGACAGTTTGTGGTAGCTGTAGTAATACTGCACTGTGATACAATGTAATGCTAACTATGTTTCCCAGACTCCTTTTGTGCTGCTTTATTATTAGTTCACATAAAGACAGGACCCATGGAAAGTTTACTTTTCAGTTTTTTTTATCATTTATTTATCATTATATGTACAAACTATGACCCACGGGCCATTTGAGGCCTGTTACCATTTTTGAAATGGCTCACGAGGTATTGTTAAAATAAAATTAAAGTTGATCCTCTATTTAGCAGGTTTAAAAACTGCTTGAACTGTTTGAACTCTAAATGTCACTATAGCATAAAACAGATCCAAAACTCTCATCTTCTTTCCCCCAACTTAAAATATTAATGTTACACCTACGTGCCCCAGATTTTGGATAATCAAGGCGGCTCCTGAGGAACGAAAACTAGACAGAAAATGCAGAGGATTTCAGGCATGCTGGGAAAATGAATATTTTTTCATTGAGTTCAGAGGGAAGTGTGTATGTTTAATTTAAAGAAGTGTAATAATCTTCCCATTAGGATTATAAACTGGTAAGTGAAATGGGCAAAATGTTAGTTTACACAACACTGCCAAAGAGAGATGATTAATCACTCAAACAAGTGGCCCTTGTTTAAATATTTTTTACTCCATCTGGCCCCCAACAAGAATAGTTTGGACACCCCTGATTTATAGGAACATTGAAGGAAAATAAGGCATGTCTGAGGGGGAATGGCCGAAGCCCTGTGATGGATTGGCGCCATTCATATTCCAGACAGACATTGTTGTTGATTATATTATTATTATATGATTATACACCGATCAGCCATAACATTAAAACCACCTCCTTGTTTCTACACTCACTGTCCATTTTTTCAGCTCCACTTACCATATAGAAGCACTTTGTAGTTCTACAATTACTGACTGTAGTCCATCTGTTTCTCTGCATGCTTTGTTATCCCCCTTTCATGCTGTTCTTCAATGGTCAGGACTCTCCCAGGACCACCACAGAGCAGGTATTATTTGGGTGGTGGGTCATTCTCAGCACTGCAATGACACTGACATGGTGGTGATGTGTTAGTGTGTGTTGTGCTGGTATGAGTCAATAAAACACAGCAGTGCTGCTGGAGTTTTTAAACACCTCACTGTCACTGCTGGACTGAGAAGAGTCCACCAACCAACAACATCCAGCCAACAGCGCCCCGTGGGCAGGCAGGCAGGCAGGCAGGCAGACAGACAGACAGACAGACAGATAGATAGATAGATAGATAGATACTTTATTGATCCCACAGAAAATTAAAGGGCAGCGTCCTGTGACCACTGATGAAGATCTAGCAGATGACCAGCTTAAACAGCAGCAATAGATGAGCGATCGTCTCTGACTTTACTTCTACAAGGTGGACCAGCTAGGTAGGGGTGTCTAATAGAGTGGACAGTGAGTGGACACAGTATTTAAAAACTCCAGCAGCGCTGCTGTGTCTGATCCTCTCATACAAGCACAACACACACTAACTCACCACCACCATGTCATTGTCACTGCAGTGCTGAGAATGATCCACCACCTAAATAATACCTGCTCTGTGGTGGTCCTGTAGTCTTAGTAACGCCGTTTGTGCGCAGGTTATATTAGCATTACAATGTGTTTAATACACCGCTGTTTGAGTAGTGCAGTGGGCAGAGCGCATCTCACATATTTTTCCACCCTAGGTTCGACTCTGGCTTAGGCCAAAAACATGCAGGGCCGGTGCTATGGAGGCGCTGGGGTGGACATTGGGCTGGTGTATACTATTATATTTTTTTTGACTGAGCCTTGTTTTTGAGTGCATTGCAGACATAAAACAACATTCTTTTTTTCTTCATCACTGGAACATAATTCGGGTCTAGTTTGTAAAGGAACATTGTGCATCAGATACCAATGAAAGCACTGAAAATATGCCAGTTGGTGTTTGTTTTAAATGCATAACCAAACCTACAGTATAACGAAACTAGATACACTGAGGATCATGTGCACATGTTTACACCACTTTAAACCAAAATTATTCCAACAGCATTTAAAATTACAAGTATTTATGCACTTATGATTGCCAAATTTGAAGATGGTATCCCTTGATATTTCTGTGAACTGTTGCATATTGATGTTTTTTGTTATTTTTAATTTTTAAAAAGTTGTGTCATGATACAATACTTTACTAAAGTTAGCCAAGACAGACCTGGCAAGGTGGCTCGGTGGGTAGCACTGTCAAGCACAACAAGAAGTTCCTGGGTTTGATTCCCAGGTGGAGCGGTCCAGGTCCTTTCTGTGTGGAGTTTGCATGTTCTCCCAGTTCCTTCCATAGTCCAAAGACATGCAAATTGTCAGGTAAATTGGAAAAAACTAAATTTGTGTGTGTTAAGGTATGAATGTGTTTGCGTGTGTCCGCCCTGCAATGGACTGGCGCCCTGTCCAGGCTGTTTCTGTGTGCCTTGTGCCCATTGAGAGTTGTGATAGGCTCCAGCATTCCCCAAAACCCTGATTAGGATAAGTGGCTTAGAAAGTGAGTAAGTATGACTTGAAATTTAAAAACAATTAAAAGTAACTTGCCTTGACTTGTGTATGTGTGTTCCTTTACAGAATGATAAGCATACCCTAATTTAAGAATGATTTAATTTTGGCCTAAAGGATAATAAAAGTATACTGGGTCACAACTACTGCTGCTGTTAAAGACTGACAGTATCATCTTTGCATTCATTTAATAGCTGTGCAAGTATGGCCTGCTGTTATATAGAGAAATCTATTCTGAGTTGATCTACCGATTAAAATGCTGATTTAATAAGTGGTCCAGTATATGCTGCATTGGAACACATTGGAAATGCCAGTTCATGATGGGCCAGGTTTTTCTCTATTACAGCTATGCAGTGGGCAGCATTTACCTGCACCCTTCATTATTTTCTCTTAGTGCTGTATCCATCTCAGAAGATGCTCTTGGGCTGCCTTTATAGCATCAGTGTACATTGTCCTTACCCTCGAGCACCAGTTCCATGACCCAGACTTTAAAAATAAAGGTTTATAACACTGCTTGTTTTCGGTACACCAGAGTTAACAGTTTAAAAGACGATGTGTGTTTTATTTACCCAGCTCTCACTTTCCCCATGTGGTTTAACACTAAAGACAAGTGTGGAAAATCTGCATCTCACACCCTGAACATCTGTGTGGATTAGTGGGGGATTTATCTACAAACACCTCAAATAAACACTTTTCTTTAGACCCCAGCTGCTATGTGAAGTGGGAAAAACTAATTTAATCATCAACACCAGGCTTTCGCTGTTCTTTTGTTTTTATCATGATGGTCTAATGCTCTGAATCTTGTATTGCTACGGCTCTGTCAGGGCGATGTCCTTGGTCCTTGAAAGGTTGTCAGCCTTTTCCGGACAAACTGGCTCTTTTAACCACATAAAACAGCTTGTAGAGGCTTCACGTCTTGTTTCATACCCAGAAAATAATACACAGTCCCACAGTAATCTGTTTAGATCAGCGCAGAACTGCAGTGCAGTCTCCACCGCACCAACCTTCATCCGACTCCTCGCAGCAATTAACACTTCATTAAGAGAGCTCTTTAATCATTTTCACTTTCAATTCAAACACTTTTGTGCCAGGCCTCTGGTGGATTGTTTTCTCATTGTTCTGGGTGAGAATTAATGACTGATGATTTGAATGTTTTTGCTTTCTCCTCCCCGATGCGTCTTCATTATTATTTGGTTATTGCATGTAAATAGATTTTTCACACCCAAAACCCCAGGCTGTTTTCTACACCTACAGATTTTTTTTCATGCGTACATGAATACACCCATAGCACACAGTGTCACATTGCAGCATAATAATAAAGATGCTGGTTAATGTAATTAGAGCTGTGCTGTGGTGTAGTTCAAATTTCCAATTCAAAATTATTTTTTGTACAATTAAAAATAAGACAGTGTGTAAATACTAACAAAAAGCACTGAGCAGTAAATTCATTGTCATTAATTTAAACAAAAAAAGCCCAAAACAAGATACTTAATGTTTTATCTTTTAAACTTTTGTATGTGTCTACGTTCATTCTAAAAATAATGCTGATACGAGGGATCTTTGAAAAGTTTCCGCACTTTTATATTGGAAACGGTGAGTGCGGAGGAGTAGTAACTGGACTCTGATGTCTGAGAGACTGAGAGAGCTTATAGTCCATTTTTTTTAATTCGGGATATTCCGCTAACACACCAGCACCGAGATTCTGAACTCCTCGGTTCCGCAAAGGGCTGTTCGCGGATTGGCGGAGGCGTGAGCAGCAATATACCCACCTCGACTGCAATCAGGGATCCCCCAGCAGCAGAAGACAAATTGACTACACTAAATTGGGAGAAAAACTGGAGAAAATGCATAAATAAAATAGAAAAAAAGAAGCTTTAAGGGGAAGAACATTTTCATGTGATGATGATGATGTGAAAGCAGTGGTGCATCAGTGGCTACACGCTCAACCAAAAACATTTTTTTGCTGATGGCATTAAAATGTTGGTACGACGCTGGAAAAATGCATCGGAAGGAGTTAAAAAAGTGCAGAAACTTTTTGAAGAACCCTCATATTAAACCCTCGCATTAAAAAAGTGCACTTTTATACCATCAATTTCCCATTTCCAAAACAATTCTAATTAGGTGATGCAGTTGTGCATTGGTTTAAAGGACTATCATCATACATGATAAAGACATAAGATCAATAATAAGGTGGTCATAAAATGCACCATCTTTTCCACCTTTTTTTCCCCTTGTGTCCCAATTTTAGTCATTTCCAATTCCCAGTTGTGCATTGGAATCCTCTGCTGATTGCACTATCCTGTTCTGACTGCATAGCTGCAGACTTCTTATTTACTGGTCAGCAATGAGGCCTCACCCAGGGCATTATTATGCCGAGTGACAGTGATCTCCATGTGAATCTCCCCACCACTCAGGTGCCTCAGCCAGTTGCAGAGATATGAGGGTTCTTCAAAAAGTTTCCTCAGTTTTTAAACTCTATTTATTAAGAATTTCAAAAAACAAAATTGGATCACTTTTCTACAGTCACCTTCCTTTCCCAGCGTCATACCAACTATTTAATGCCCATCAGTAAAAAGTGTTTTTGGTTGAGCGCGTAGCCACTGATGCACCGCTGCTTTCACATCATCATCACATGAAAATCTTCTTCCCCCTAAAGCTTCTTTGAGCGTCCAAAAAGGTGGAAATCAGATGCCGCTACATCTGGACTAAGCTCTCTCTCAGTCTCACAGAAATGACCAATTACTACTCCTCCCACCCTCACCGTTCCCAACAAAAATATAAAAGATCCCTTATACAGTGTATCACAAAAGTGAGTACACCCCTCACATTTCTGCAGATATTTAAGTATATCTTTTCATGGGACAACACTGACAAAATGACACTTTGACACAATGAAAAGTAGTCTGTGTGCAGCTTATATAACAGTGTAAATTTATTCTTCCCTCAAAATAACTCAATATACAGCCATTAATGTCTAAACCACCGGCAACAAAAGTGAGTACACCCCTAAGAGACTACACCCCTAAATGTCCAAATTGAGCACTGCTTGTCATTTTCCCTCCAAAATGTCATGTGACTCGTTAGTGTTACTAGGTCTCAGGTGTGCATAGGGAGCAGGTGTGTTCAATTTAGTAGTACAGCTCTCACACTCTCTCATACTGGTCACTGAAAGTTCCAACATGGCACCTCATGGCAAAGAACTCTCTGAGGATCTTGCGCTACATGAAGATGGCCAAGGCTACAAGAAGATTGCCAACACCCTGAAACTGAGCTGCAGCACAGTGGCCAAGATCATCCAGCGTTTTAAAAGAGCAGGGTCCACTCAGAACAGACCTCGCGTTGGTCGTCCAAAGAAGCTGAGTGCACGTGCTCAGCGTCACATCCAACTGCTGTCTTTGAAAGATAGGCGCAGGAGTGCTGTCAGCATTGCTGCAGAGATTGAAAAGGTGGGGGGTCAGCCTGTCAGTGCTCAGACCATACGCCGCACACTACATCAAATTGGTCTGCATGGCTGTCACCCCAGAGGGAAGCCTCTTCTGAAGTCTCTACACAAGAAAGCCCGCAAACAGTTTGCTGAAGACATGTCAACAAAGGACATGGATTACTGGAACCATGTCCTATGGTCTGATGAGACCAAGATTAACTTGTTTGGTTCAGATGGTCTCAAGCATGTGTGGCGGCAATCAGGTGAGGAGTACAAAGATAAGTGTGTCATGCCTACAGTCAAGCATGGTGGTGGGAATGCCATGGTCTGGGGCTGCATGAGTGCAGCAGGTGTTGGGGAGTTACATTTCATTGAGGGACACATGAACTCCAATATGTACTGTGAAATACTGAAGCAGAGCATGATCCCCTCCCTCCGGAAACTGGGTCGCAGGGCAGTGTTCCAGCATGATAATGACCCCAAACACACCTCTAAGACGACCACTGCTTTATTGAAGAGGCTGAGGGTAAAGGTGATGGACTGGCCAAGCATGTCTCCAGACCTAAACCCAACAGAACATCTTTGGGGCATCCTCAAGCGGAAGGTGGAGGAGCGCAAAGTCTCGAATATCCGCCAGCTCCGTGATGTCGTCATGGAGGAGTGGAAAAGCATTCCAGTGGCAACCTGTGAAGCTCTGGTAAACTCCATGCCCAGGAGAGTTAAGGCAGTTCTGGGAAATAATGGTGGCCACACAAAATATTGACACTTCAGGAACTTTTACTAAGGGGTGTACTCACTTTTGTTGCCGGTGGTTTAGACATTAATGGCTGTATATTGAGTTATTTTGAGGGAAGAATAAATTTACACTGTTATATAAGCTGCACACAGACTACTTTTCATTGTGTCAAAGTGTCATTTTGTCAGTGTTGTCCCATGAAAAGATATACTTAAATATCTGCAGAAATGTGAGGGGTGTACTCACTTTTGTGATACACTGTATATATCTCACGTGCAGAGAGAAGACCTTTCCACCCTCAAACACGGCCAATTGTGTGTGTTAGACTCCCGGCTAGGTCAGTGGCACTGCATAGATTCTGATCTCAGCACCAGTGTGTGTGCGCATTAGTGTCCGATTTTATGTATTTTACCCTCTACAGTGCATAATGTCATCAGAAGATTTAGGAAATCAAGGAAAACCAAATTATTAAGTTCATGAGGTAAAACATGAAATATCAGGTTTGTAGTGGGAAAGCCTTGAAAAAACATTACTGCAGTTGTATGTTCACTGTATTTGGCCATATGCGAGTACACATGTGGTGTAGAGAAACCTCTGCAGGTACTGCCTCACAATGGAGGCTAAAACTGATGTTTAACCGCAAAGGGAGGAAGTGTGTGTGTGTGTGTGTGTGGTGGGTGCTGAGCAGGCTGGATAGTAGATGAAGGTTAGCCAGAGGGGTGCCTGGCACAGTTCAGAGGGATACAGGGGGCATCCCACAGAGCTCTCAAAATACACACAGACGCTGTAATTAACCAAATAACCTTCAAAATGGGACCACTGTAAATAATAAAACAAAGCCAGTCATTCTATTCTGGTAAACTCTGACACACCTTGAGCCTTCTGGGCCTTCATAGGTTTGATTGTTCGATCACTTTTTATAGTTGGGTTGAGTTTGCGAAGTTTTTCATGTAAATTCTTCTCAACCACTTTTTTTCCTTTATAATAGAAATGATCAGAGGTAAGGAACGAATACATAACAATAAGCATTTATACAACTAGCTTTTATTCACAAGATAGGATTACACAAACACATTTCATCTTAGCTCATAAAGGGACTGATGTAGTTTGGTCATGGTGATGGAAGTGAAGGTTTAGTGTTGGAACAGTAGGCAACATACAAATAAAAAGAGAAAGCAGTTCTTGGTAAATTCTTTTACACTGAGGGGAACTCAGTAGTCAATTTGTCTTCTGCTGCTGGGGACCCCTGATTGCATTCATGGAGGGTATATTACTGCTTATGCCTCCTCCGACACGTGCGCAGTCTTTAGTGGACCCCTTCTTTTCGCCCATGCATTCTGCACTGCCGCCTCTATTTGCTAATTAGGGTCCTTGCACAGCATCCCGCCCTAGCAGACATGGGGGCCAATTAGTGTCTGCTGCAGACACTGCCAATTATGTTTATTAGAAGGTGCCCACGACTGGTGGCAACGCCATGTTTCGAACCGATGAGTTCAGAATCTCGGTGCTGGTGTGCTAGCGGAATATTCCGCTGTGCCACCTGGTCACCTACCACGGCTTTAACATGATATATATATATATATATATATATATATATATATATATATAAATACTTAGCATTGTAATTCTAAATCAAAAAATTTTGAGAATATAGTCGAACTTTTTTCAACAATAACGTCAAAAAACTTCAAGAATATTGTCGTAATATTTTGAGAATAAAGTCAAAATACTTTTGACAATGAAGTTGAATTATTAAGGCCAAAGGGGGTGCAACAGAAGGATAACAATTCTAACAGCAGCACCACAAACACTAAAACAGCTTTGCAAGAAAATGTGTTTCTAGAAATGTGTTTCTAGAAACTTTATTCTTGAAATCTAATACTAAAACTTTTTAACACTGGTCTAAAAATGCTGTGGTAGGACTACAACTAGGACTAAACCAGTCTGTGCTTTTTCAGCAGGGGGTTTGAGGGGTTTGCTACCACTTTTACAGCTGTTTAACTGAAAAGAGCACAAAGAGAAGATATTTTCATCTTATCAACTTAATTGATGTCTGTAAATATATGCCAATTTGCTACGCTATTCAATTCTAATTTGATGCTTGCAGCACATTTTAAAAAACATGGGACACGACTGCAATGTTTGTAAAATGATCAAAAACACCTGATGCTGTCATGGTTTGTCAGCCACGAACAAAGATAGATGGTTTGCCACTTTTTAAGAAACATTGTAGTTTGGGAACAGAATTTTTTAATGCACGTTTGCAAAGAACTTGAGGGATCTCTACATTGAAATTTAACCAAAATAAAACAGTTCAAGAGTATTGAATGCCCATGACCTTTTCTCTTTTTCAAAAAAGCACTGCATTAACCACTGACATGCTTCTGTATTTAATATAAATACATTAGTTTAGGAATGCTTGGGAAATCCTTGTAGTGAATGTTTATCACTGCATCTGCAAATGTATACAAATCTTCTTTCGGGTTAGGCTCATCTGAAATGGACAGACGCAAAGTGAAAGCGTGGGTTGTGGTCTATGAGCTGTCCACAGCAGAGTACAGGGAACCCTAGAGGATCAGGACTGGTTCTGTATTGAGAAGTGCTTTCATATTTCTTAGGTTTTTTTAGGAATAAATATCTCTTATGTTGGCAAAGGAATATCACAAGGAGGTAAAGTAACTGTAACGAGGAGGGTAGCGCCTTACTATTAAAGTGCAAGTTAAAACCCCAGAACTAAAATAATTTAAAATTAAATCCAAGTGCAAGATGCTTTACCATTGTAGAACAATACTGTAGCTAAAAAGGGGGCCATTGCAAATAAAGAAACAAAGAAAGACACAAAAACATCCACAGCCCGCAATGGAGAAGGTGGATAGAATATGAATAGCACAGAACTTTTATTTAAACATTATTATCATGTATTTGTTTTAATTAAATTATTGAGTTAATATGCTTCACATTAACTGTGCTATTTAATAAAGTAAAATGCCTTTCTTTGATATATAAATATATATTTACACCGATCAGGCATAACATTATAACATTATGACCACCTTCCTAATATTGTGTTTTTTCCGCTTTTGCTGCCAAAACAGCACTGACACGTTGAGGCATGGACTCCACTAGACCCCTGAAGGTGTGCTTTGGTATCTGGCACCAAGATGTTTGCAGCAGATCCTTTAACCCCTGTAAGTTGTGAGGTGGGGCCTCCATGGATCAGATTGTTTGTCTAGCACATCAATTGGATTGAGATCTGGGGAATTTGGAGGCCAAGTCAACACCTCAGACTCATTGTTGTGCTCTTCCATTAGTGGTACATGTCAAAGTAACATCCACATGTATGGCAGGACCCAAGGTTTCCCAGCAGAACATTGCCCAAAGCACCACACTGCCTCCGCCGGCTTGCCTTCTTCCCATAGTGCATCCTGGTGCCATGTGTTCCCCAGGTAAGTGACGCACACGCACCTGGCCATCCACGTAATGTCATCAGACCAGGCCACTTTCTTCCATTGCTCCGTGGTCCAGTTCCGATGCTCACGTGCCCATTGTTGGTGCTTTTGGCGGTGGAAAGGGGTCAGCATGGGCACCCTGACTGGTCTGCAGCTATGCAGCCCCAAACGCAACAAACTGTGATGCACTGTGTATTCTGACACCTTTCTATCAGAACCAGCATTAACTTCTTTAGCAATTTGAGCTACAGTAGCTTGTCTGTTGGATCGGACCACACGGGCCAGCCTTCGCTCCCCACGTGCATCAATGAGCCCTGGCCGCACATGACCCTGTCACCAGTTTACCACTGTTTCTTCCTTGGACCATTTTTGATAGATAATGCAGACCACTGGACAAGAGCTGCAGTTTTGGAGATGCTCTGACCCAGTCGTCTAGCCATCACAATTTGGTCCTTGTCAAACTCACTCAAATCCTTACACTTGCCCATTTTTCCTGCTTCTAACACATCAACTTTGAGGACAAAATGTTCACTTGCTGCCTAATATATCCCACCCACTAACAGGTTGCTCCAAAGTTCAAATGCAGCACACAATAAGGTCAAAGTATGTGGACACCCATTGTAAAGATTACATTTATGTATTTTGGCCCTTTCTGTTCACAAATGCCCATTTGACTTAATGGGCATGCGTTACACTCTATATACACAATATACATCAAGATCTTGTGGATTGTACTTTTCTGTTTAACAGTCAAGACATTTTGCTGCAGAGCTACGCTTGTGCTGGTGTTACCTACACAATTTTTTCATTAGCCTGGATTTGCATGTACCTTGTTGAAGAACAGGAGAGCATTCGGGGAAAAGAAGGGGGGAAGGATTGGCCAAAAGCACAGCTGTACAGCCTGCCGTACTGATTGCCTCTCCATCCCTTGCCCTCATTTATCTTCATTTCTTCCCAATTACACCAAATTAGCAATAGTCTCAGTTGCATTACCAACTTAATCCTCCCCTCTTTTTTTTCCTTTTTCGTGGAGCAGCATTATGCGGCGGCAGATGATTCCTTGGCGGGAGTCAGGGTAAACAGCCATGAAAATGCCACCCCGGCAGATGGCGAGGCCCACAAGAAATATGACAAACAGAGTGCCAGCGTGCCGTCCTCCGCCTGCACCCGCTACAAGCTGTTAATGCGCTCCCGGACAGTGTGTGTATGTGTATGTGTGTGTGTGTGTGTGTGTATGCTAGGATTTGTCTGTGTAACAATATTAATGAATGTGTGCGTGTGTTGCACAGTATGTTTAGCTTTAAATAGATGTGGTGGAACCAAAGCAAGGCCATGTTCCTGCTACTTATCCCAACTGATGCTGGTACACTAGATATAAAAGTGCAAAATTGTTGATTAAACAGTTTTTTCGTAATGACATTCATAAACAATGAAGCTGTAGGAAGCATGTTGAGTAAAACTGATGGAAGACTTCAATAATCCCTGGTATAAGATCTAGCCTTGCATCAAACAGTAGAGTAATAGTTTAATAAGTATTTCCAGAATTCATCCACGGTCATCCAAGGTCTTACATTTACATTTGAACTTACATTTGCAGCATGTAGCAGACGCCTTTGTCCAAAACGACTTACAGTACTGTGACAGTATATTGTCTAAGCAATTGAGGGCTAAGGGCCTTGCTCAATAACAGTGGCAACCTGGCAGGTGTGGGGCTTGAACCAGTGACCTTTTGATTACTAGTACAGTACCTAAACCACTAGGTTACAACTGCCCCATTTAAAATATGTGAAGGTAAAAGTTTATTCTAAATATGGTTTGCAGCAGAGTAAACACAAATGCAAGCTCACATCACTTTCAGGGGCAGTGGTAGCCTAGTGGGTAGAGCTTTGAGCTATCGACTGAAAGAGTTTGAATCCCAGCTCTGCCATGCAGCCACTTTTGTGCCCTTGAGCAAGGTCCATAACCCTCTCTGCTCCAGGGGCACTGTACGATAGCTTCCAAACAAGCTGGGATATGCGAAGAAAGAATTTTGTTGTACTGTATATGTATATATGACAAATAAGGCATTTTTTCCCTAGCCGGAGATGAGTCTGGTGGCATAAACACACATCCTCGCAATGTTTACAACCTCTGTGAATGTGAATATATTGGGCTAGCTCTATATCAACATTTACTGCTCCAAAAGAAAGCCCAAAGACCCTCCCTTATGAAATCAAACCACACATAAAACTTTCAGATCTTTAGGGCCACAAAAGTAACAAACGAGCACAGAAAAAACTCCACTCTGTCTGATCAAAGCTTTGATCTCTTTGATCAAAGCTAAAACTAGGTTTGAATTGATTATTTACATTCATTTCTCGAATAGACAGAACCCCTCATAGATGACCTCTAAGAAAACACCAGCGTCAGCAGTGGATTGTTCATGTATTCCTCTCTCACATGTGCTCTTGGATCTTCAGGCAGGGGGAGAATGAGGCTGTGGGCTGGAGGTGAGGGCTGGTGTGATAGGCAGATGGCATTGTTGCTTCAAAGGAGCGAAGGGAGGGAGATCAGCTAATGTCCTCACTTTCCCTGTATCAACACATGCTTACCCATTACTCGGTCTGGTTTTAATCTGTTTGGGCTTTAACATGTTCTCTCTGTGGCTTTCCTTCACTACTGCAGTTACCTATCACCTCTCAAATCATGATGACAGGTGCACTGGCTGCTGTAATGTAATGGTTTTTTTGTAAACACTTTTGTCTATGCACATTTTAAATTGACTATACCATGCTATACTATACTATACTATACATACTATACTATACATACTATATACTATACATACTATACTATACTATACTATACTATACTGTTGATGGTATAACTGAAATGCAAATAAATACATAAGATAATTAATTAATTATTTAATAAAAATGTATTCTTCATGTCTTCATGTGCTGTCAAGGTGCTGCTGTCTTTCAGCCCAGCTTGGTACACACTATATTTACACGATTTACTCCATTATTTCAACTTATTTACAGTATGCTGCATTATCTGAATGTTGTTGTATTTTTACATATATACATAATATGACAAAAATTATTTGGACAACCCTTTTAATTATTGCTTTCTGATTTTTTTATTTACACCCTCTACTTAAAGCTGTATACAAATTTTGTAAAATAAATGATATGATTATGAAGCTATATGTAAGTAAAATAATAATAATAATAATAATAATAGAAAAACGATGAATTGTAAATTTACTTAACATATTAAATAACAAACAATAGAAAAAGCTTTACCTTTCTACATACAGTATATACCCATTCAGAGATTGTCTGCAGCATGCTTTTGGGGCAGAAGCAATTTAAAGCTAGAAAACTTAAAAAGGTGTGCAAATATTATTGGGTATAAAATGAACATCCAAAACATGCCTAATCTTTTATAAACAAAGAACAAGATGCATCAATAAATTATCCAACAGCTTGAGAACAGTGTTTCTCAACAAGCGTTTGCAAGAACTTTAGGTATTTAACCATCTACAGTGCACAAAATAATAAAAAGATTTATGGAGTTCAAAATGTCCCGTGCTGAACTTTGATCTCTTAGAGCGCATCTGGGCATTGTACGGCCCCCCGGGCCATATCTGGTCATTTGGCTGTCCCCAACCAGCCTGTATTATGTCAGTGGTAATTAGAAATCAGATGTAAATAAATGTACACCATACATGCAATACAACGGCAATGTGTTTAATTTTGAAGGGACTGTTATTTTTTCAATTTACATAAGTATCCAGCTTTGTGAGTGCCAGAATTGTGAGTGTGACTGATAGAGACAGTAGACTTTTCAACAACTGAAGTCAGATGTAAAGCCATTTAAGGATCACAATTTAAATCACCATATGTTACTAAACACACAGAGAAATATAAGCACTTGAATGATGTAGAACGGTCACATCTGAAGCTTTGCTAGCTAAACTGCAAAAGCAACAAGGACTTTTTATTAAGTTTTACACGTTCAGGACTGGAACAGATCCAGAAAGAATGATTGTAACATCTACTGTTAACAGTAACAGCTTATCAGAACTGTACAATTTACTGCTTTTTATAAAGAAATACAATTAATATTGGGCATAATTAAGTTCAGCCTACTGGTCCGGCCCTCCATGACAGTCCCAGTTTCTCATGTGGCCACTTGAAAAATGTAATTGCCCACCCCTGTCTTAGATTAAACAGTATTTAAAACAAGCATGCTTCTGTGGAATCCACAAAACTCCTTTTTCTTCACTTTGCTCAAGCTTATCTGCAATGGACTGATGCACAGTTGAAACTAGTACAGTATTTGATCTGAGGAGTCAATAATTATTTAGGTGGTGCAGCAGTAAAACACGCTAGCACACCAGAGCTGACATTTCGAACTCGTCGTTTTGAATCTCAGCTCTGCCATCCGGCTGGGCTGAGTGCCTACATGAACAACAATTAGCTGCTGTTCGTACAGGGTGGGAACTGGACGAGGATTCATTACAACTGATGCAAGTACTACCTCTGCTGGCTGATTGAGGCGTTGATCGGGGTGTGGTTCTCTGTACACAAAGCTGATCCTCATATGAACTCACCTCGTGCAGGTGAAAAGATGCAGTGGGCTACTGCACACGTGTTGGTGGGGGGAGTGTGTTAGTCTCGCTCTCCTCAACCAGGGTGGAGATCAACATAAGTAGAGAGGAAGCATAATGCGATTATATATAGACCAAAAAAATATATATAGACCTGCTCTTCAGTACAAAGAGGAATAGAACCATCCAGACTTGTAACAGCATAATACAAAAGCTAGAGTCAGTCGCAGAAAGTGGGGTGTATCAGTGACCGTAGAATGCATAACTTCTTAGTGACCAAATGGACATCTGTATGAGCACCATTAGCAAGATTACGGCCATGTGGGACGGTCGGTAAGTGCTGGAGTGTTCATGTATGTGTGCCGTAATTACACGGGGCTTTTTAAAAAGGATGCCATTAACCAACTTTGTCAGCGTGTGGCTAAGGAGGAGTGTGGTGATGGACACTTTGGTAAAGCATGACTGACAGCTGGGTAGGGGGCAGATTCACACTCGCACTTGCCCACACACACACACACACCCTGGCTGGCACCACTTTTAGGCTAATTACTCTAGCAGCCAACACTAGAGGAGCTCTTGGACCCAACCCAAATGGGCCATCAGCACCGGAGCTGTGGATAGTTGAACTCGGCACTCAGTCTGATATACTGCTGCTCACACATACATGCAGATAAACGTTTCCGATTCCTCCTGAGGTCAAACTAGATCGGCAATAAAGCGAACGAGAGGCGATTTAGATGTGCGGCAGTTAGGCTTGTCTTTTGGCAGCTTACTGTTCTTATATGGATTGGAGGGAAACACACACACACACTTGCGCACACACAACCTAATAGCTTTGCTGACTCCCACCTTTGCTGCATCCTGGATTGTACAAGTTCAGCATTTATCATTACTTTGCATTTATGTTAATTACAAATATGCTTGACAAGAGCAAGAAAAGGTCAAGTGGAAGTTGCAATGCAAACACTTTTGTACTTGCAAACACACACACATGGACACACATCCACACACTCACCCCTTCGCACTCTAAATAGCCCACAATTAGGTTTCTTAAAAGTCTCTCACTTTTTACGTAGCTCGCTGATATGTTTAACTGGAAATATCGCCTTACAATAGTGTGTCATACTCAAGAATAGAGTTGGTTTGGACTGCACAAAATGTTGAATAAAATAGCACTATCTGGTTTTTGAAGACTACAAACAACATGTAGAGTTTAGATAATGTTTTTTTTCAGAAATTACTTTACTAGTGTTTTATAAATGTTAGGTACACCTACCTTATATGTCTACATGAACCCCTTTTTATCAAGTACACCTACCACTTTGTAGTAAAATAGCTAAATGCAGTCATTCCGTGTCTACTTTTTGCTATTAAAATGTGGCCATAACTGATCAGAGATTATTTAGGTGGACTGTTTTAACACAGCCCTGACACAGACATGGTATGTGTGTAATAGACACAGTAGTGTAATTGGGGATTTTACCAACCTAGTATTTGTGCATGTGTATACTTACAATCTGATTTGATTACTTAGTACTAATGCAACATACAACATACTGCAGTATCTTAAGGAAGAGTAAAGCTATTATCACATTTTGGATAGTCTGACATTTGGTTTATGGTGAAGTAATTGGCTTTCACGTTGCTAATCAGATTGCTTTTATTGTTCCACAGCTGTACACAAAAAGTATAAAAAGTATAAAAGGTAAATATATAAAAGGTGGCTAAGTGGGTAGCACTGTCTCCTTACAGCAAGAAGGTCCTGGGTTTGATCCCCAGGTGGGGCAGTCCGGGTCCTTTCTGTGGAGCTTGCATGTTCTCCCTGTGTCTGTGTGGGTTTCCTCCGGGAGCTCCGGTTTCCTCACACAGTCCAAAGACATGCAAGAGAGGTGAATTGGAGATACTGAGTTGTCCATGACTGTGTTCGATATAACCTTGTGAACTGATTAACCTTGTGTAATGAGTAACTACCCTTCCTGTCATGAATGTAACCATGTAATGTAACATGAATGTAATTTTTTTTATATAAATAAGATGCTATATAAGGTAAGTAAGTGCATGTTAGTTCTCAGTTTAAGTGCTTAGAAATGATGGAAAGTAAGAGACTCGGATGTTCAGACAGACAGGGGAGGTTCATTCCACCACTTGGGCGCTAGTATAGAGTCTTGATGCGTGTCTTGCTTGAGTTATGGGTGGAAGGTCAAGATGAGTGAGACTATGAGTGGACCTTTTTGACTTTGTAGGCGAGCGTCAGTGTTTTAAACTGAATGCGGGCAGCTATAGGAAGCCAGTGAAGAGAACGCAGCAGTGGGGTGATGTGGCAGTGTTTAGGTGGGTTGAAAACCAGGTGGGCAGCTGCATTTTGAATAAGTTGCGGACTTGGAATAGTAGTGGACATGGGAGCACCTGCCAGGAGGGAGTTGCAGTAGTCCAGTCATGAGATTATTGGACAAGTGACTGGGCAAGAATCTGAGTGAATACTGTAATACTAAACTGTTTGTAATTGATGACACTTATTAGTGCTGGTATACACTGATCAGCCATAACATTAAAACCACCTCCTTGTTTCTACACTCACTGTCCATTTGATCAGCTCCACTTACCATATAGGAGCACTTTGTAGTTCTACAATTACTGACTGTAGTCCATCTGTTTCTGTGGACTACAGTCAGTAATTGTAGAACTACAAAGTGCTTCTATGTGGTAAGTGGAGCTAATAAAATAGACAGTGAGTGTAGAAACAAGGAGGTGGTTTTAATGTTATGGCTGATCGGTGTATATAGTGGACTTGGCACTCAGGTTTGCCTTAGAATGAATGTATGACTGTGGTGCAAAGATACAATTTTAAATACAAATTTGCAACCATTTTTAACTATAGCTCTGTTCAGGCCACTGTCTTTGCTCCAGACCAGACTCATTAAACCATGTATTTATCACCCTTACATTTTGCACAGGGGCACGTCCATGGTAGAACAAGCTTTCCCCAAACTATTGCCACTATTACTGGAAGCATGGAATAAATTATGATTTACTTTGTACACCTGTTAGCAGTGGATGTGTTACTACTAATTACTACAAAGTTTTTAAAGAAGCCATATATGATTATTCTAGAAATACCTATTTATTTAAATGACGCATTTTTGATCCCATCGTTAATTTCTTTCTTCAGTTTTTTCTTCAGTATTTGTTCTGCTCACAAAACAAACACAATTACAGTTACTTAAATGTCAATAGCACACAACATTTCTATAAAATACATATAAAACGCATCATATCTTCTATACCTTTTACTTCTAAAGCATTCATTTAACCTTAGAACTTCTCTCAAATAATAACACACAAGCACATTCTGTATCACACAAACTGGAAAACCCACACCCGCACCTACACACACGGCCTCAGGTGTGAGCTCAGCCATTACCTCGCCTGCCTGTTTTCTCTCGCTCGTTCCAAGCGCTCCCAAATGAATGACTCCCGGCATTCTACAGAGGAAGAATTTAATTCACATTATTATTAAAAGAATTACTCACCGCAATCTGTTGCAAAAACACCATCTGCCGGATCACTCGTAGGACCTCCGTTGCTTATTAAGCAGAATTAGACAATGATTTCCTCTTCTCGGATTCGCCCAGTCTCTCTTCCCCTCCTCCTCTTCCTCCAGTTATTCACCCTCGGCTCTTAACTAATTCAACTTAAGTCTTTTTATAGTGCCTAACAACTGGTTTCTCAGCTGTATTACATCCCATTGGTTTATTCATGAGTATTAGTGGTGCAGGTTGGAAGCTGAACAGTCCCAGTACAAGGCAAAGATCTATTCATGCTGAGCTAGGATCAGCTTTCTGGACAGACATTTCTGAATTCAATTATTGCAAGTAAAATGTTCAGGCTGATTTAATGTTCAGGCTGATCTGTTATGAACATGTGGTGGAGTTTTAAATATAAATATGTGCTTTGATTTTTTTTAATTAATGGTATGAAATGAAAGGGTTTCCATTTGTATGGTGAATGGGTTCAGTACAACTGTACATTTTTAACAAAATTTGATTGGTAGATCATTTTTATTATTCATATTTTGGGCCAGCTGAGTTTAGGTGTTTATGACTGTGTAAGGAACTGGTGCCTGGTCAAGGATGTTGTGTGCCCAGTAAAACATATGACATGGTTACTAAAGCTGAATGGGTGGCACGGTAGCTCAGTAGGTAGCACTGTCTCCTCACAGCAAAAAGGTCCTGGGTTCGATTCCCATGTTCTTCCTGTGTCTGTATGGGTTTCCTCCATGAGCTCCGGTTTTCTCCTGCAGTCTAAAGACGTGCAAGTGAGGTAAACTGGAGATACAAAATTGTCCATGAAAATAACGATAAAATCCGTTAAAATCCTAATAAAATAAATAAATAAAATTACTAAAGCTGAATAGGTAAAATAATGATAGATTAATCAAATTAATAAAACAGTTGATGTGCCCAGTTGCCGCAGTGAGCATACCAGCGCTGGGTTTTTGAACCCTGAGTTTAAATCTCAGCTATGCTATCAGTCGGCTGGGCGCCCCTTAGCAGACACAATTGGCATTGCCTGTAGCAGACAAAATTGGCCACTAAAACATCTTCGTCTTTGACCTTGTGTAAAGACCCTGTTTAATAGCCCGAGGCGCCTGTACAGGTGGTAAAGGCATGCGATTTGTGTGTGACTCTCCGTGCTCGAGACTGGCATCACGAGCATATCCACCGAAGTGTGGCAGGCAAATGTACTCTTTTTGGACATGACTGAGGTCCCCAGCAGCAGAAAACTAATTGGCTTTGCTAAAATTGGGAGAGAAAAAAAAAAGAACAGTTGAGAGTCAGTAACAGTGAAAGTACTTTATTCAAATTCTATTTTCATCATTTTTAAATTTGTGTTGATATGCATGTTTGTTTGTCGCATTAGTGATGCTTGAGCATGATTGACCACCATTTCATGACATTCCTGTGTTCCTTATTAATTAGACATATCACGCCAAACTCTGTTTTCTCTGTACTCATGTAGTTTGTATGGCCAAAAGTATGTGAACCATTCCTAGAAAGTTTAGGGGTTCCAGCCACAAACCATGCTAAGAGGTTTATAAAGTTTCTTATATAAAATACATATTTTCTCAACTTAAAAGCAAAAGTTTAAAAAAGCATGACTGTGCTACTGTCCAAAAAGCAAGGTCTTTAAAGATGTTGTGTTGTGCAAAACCTGCACAGATCTTTTTGATGAACTGAATGTTTCTGGGCGGCACAGTGGCTCAGTGGGTAGCACTATCGCCTCGCAGCAAGAAGGTCCTGATTTCATTCTCAAGTGGACTGGTCCTGGTCCTTCATATGTGGAGTTTGCATGTTCTCCCAGTGTCTGCATGGGTTTCCTTTGGGTGCTCTGGTTATCTCCCACAGTCCAAAGACATGTCCAAAAGCCATGGTGTTTTCAAACTTTTGCCAGTGAAACTTGCCCGTGGTTTTGAAATAGATTCTCCAATAATCTCACAGCCAGGTGTCTACACACTACACCATAAAATATGTATTAAAAATGTATTAAAGGGTGCAGTTAGAGCAGCAGAAGTTTAAAGGTTACGTCTTGAGTGCCCAGAGATTCCAGAGTGTCTGAATGATCCCAGAAAGTCTGAATAAATACGCTTGGAATCAGCGGGAATTAAAACGGGAGAGAGCTTGCTGTAATTAAAAATCACAAAACTATTAATAATGCAACTTGCTAAGTCTAAAAGCTTAGGAAAACATTTTATTGCATCAGTATTTGGCATGTTAGGCATGTTAGTGCATAAAGTCCTCAACGGGCAGTAATGGCTGGAGATTGGTAGCTATTAATACAGTAATATAAATTCAATTGTCTCTCTGTGTTTAGTGTCTTAATGTCAACATAAGTGCACTAAAATGTTTGCTGCAAACACACATAAGAGTAGATACAAAAGTAATTATTTGATATGGTATAATTAAATCTTTAATGGCTTGTAGGCTTCCAGCTCTGAGCAGTTATCTGTTCAGTAAAACCAGTGTTTCTCACCCTTTTCTTTTTTCTACCCCGTACAGGTGGCAGCGAGTCTTCCTGGGATAAGGAGAAGCTGCAGTCGCCCCCATCATCCGGAGCACTGCATGGCCTGGCCCATGCCAGCCTGTCTGGCTCACACCTCAACTCACTACAGCAGAGCCACCTTCTGGCCAACCGTAAGTCTCTCATCCGTTCACTTCCTCCTTCATTCATTCATGAGCTCGTTAGTTAACATGTTCAGCTGCTTCTCCTGAATCGACAGAACGTGGGCCATTTGCATTGCTACGTCCTTCTTGTGAATTATCTCATCGAGCTCGGTGTGTGTGTGTGTGTGTATGTATGTGTATGCATGCACTTACACTAATGAGTCACACATTTTCTTTGATGCCAGGCATGTGGAAACACATACATGAACATATGCACAACTATTCGAACCTTTGTTGTCTGCATCAGAGGTGGTAGATGTACACAAACTCAAAAAAGTACAAATATTAAAGGGCATATTTAAAGTTATTACTCAAATTAAAGTTTATATTTACATGCTTTTAATGGACATAGAGAAACATTTTAATCACCAGAAAACACTGGGTGCAAAGCAGGAATACCTTGGACAGGGTGCCAGTCTAATGCAGGGCTTTGAACACATTTACATTTACATTTTCAGCATTTAGCAGACGCTTTTATCCAAAGCGACTTACACAATGAGCGGAACACGATGAGCAATTGAGGGTTAAGGGCCTTGCTCAGGGACCCAACAGTGGCAACTTGGTGGTGGCGGGGCTTGAACCGGCAACCTTCTGTTTACTAGTCCAGTACCTTAACCACTGAGCTATAACACCCCCCCTATCCCACCCAAGACCAACCATGATAGCCAGTCATGTCTGTGTAGACACCCTTTCTGATTTAAACAAGATTGGGTAACCAGGGCTTTGTTCTTCAGATTGTTCTTAATTGAGCACATGATTCTAAAGCTCATATTCTAAAGTCATATTGTGGTTTGGATAACATTGTGGTATCAGCGAGATGTAAGGAAACTCTTTACACTCTTTTACTGTAGTACCGTAGTGTAAGTACTGCATAGCTTTTATTTAGGAATTGCTCTTGTGTGAATTGCAAGGTGAGGAAAAAGAGACCAGATCTGATATACACCGATCAGCCATAACATTAAAACCACCTCCTTGTTTCTACACTCACTGTCCATTTGATCAGCTCCACTTACCATATAGAAGCACTTTGTAGTTCTACAATTACTGACTGTAGTCCTTCTGTTTCTCTGCATGCTTTGTTAGCCCCTTTCATGCTGTTCATTAATGGTCAGGACCCCCACAGGACCACTACAGAGCAGGTATTATTTGGGTGGTGGATCATTCTCAGCACTGCAGTGACACTGACATGGTGGTGGTGTGTTAGTGTGTGTTGTGCTGGTATGAGTGGATCAGACACAGCAGCGCTGATGGAGTTTTTAAATACCGTGTCCACTCACTGTCCACTCTATTAGACACTCCTACCTATTTGGTCCACCTTGTTGATGTAAAGTCAGAGACGATCACTCATCTATTGCTGCTGTTTGAGTTGGTCATTTTTAAGATCTTCATCAGTGGTCACAGGACGCTGCCCATGGGGCGCTGTTGGCTGGATATTTTATAGGTTGGTGGACTATTCTCAGTCCAGCAGGGACAGTGAGGTTTTTAAAAACTCCATCAGCACTGCCGTGTCTGATCCACTCATACCAGCACAACACACACTAACACACCACCACCTGTGGTGGTCAGTGTCACTTCAGTGCTGAGAATGATCCACCACCCAAATAATACCTACTCTGTAGTGGTCCTGTGGGGGTCCTGACCATTCGTTTTCTCTGACCAGGATAAACTACTTTACAGCTACAACTACAACATGTTTCCCTCTCTTTTTCTCTTTCTCTGCTCCTGTCTCTTCATCTCAGGCCTGGATCTGCCATTCATGATGATGCCCCACCCCCTGCTGCCTGTCAGTCTGCCGCCTGCCTCTGTCGCTATGGCAATGAACCAAATGAACCACCTGAACACTATTGCCAACATGGCAGTGGCCGCACAGATGCACAGCCCTCTGTCTCGAGTGGGGGCATCCGTCATCAAGGTAACACCCACATACCCACAAACAATATATAGGATTAAATGCACACATATTCACACCCACAGGATGCCTACTGACCAGGTAATATTTGGGTGGTGGGCCATTCTGAGCACTGCAATGTTGCCAAAGGAGCAGTGTTGGGTTTTTAAACACATCAGTGTCAATGCTAGGTGGAGAATAGAATAAAAACCTAGAGCATGCCTAACACATTGTACATGAATTTCTTTATTTGTCATATATACATACAGTGTATCACAAAAGTGAGTACACCCCTCACATTTCTGCAGATATTTAAGTATATCTTTTCATGGGACAACACTGACAAAATGACACTTTGACACAATGAAAAGTAGTCTGTGTGCAGCTTATATAACAGTGTAAATTTATTCTTCCCTCAAAAAAACTCAATATACAGCCATTAATGTCTAAACCACCGGCAACAAAAGTGAGTACACCCCTAAGAGACTACACCCCTAAATGTCCAAATTGAGCACTGCTTGTCATTTTCCCTCCAAAATGTCATGTGACTCGCTAGTGTTACTAGGTCTCGGGTGTGCATAGGGAGCAGGTGTGTTCAATTTAGTAGTACAGCTCTCACACTCTCTCATACTGGTCACTGAAAGTTCCAACATGGCACCTCATGGCAAAGAACTCTCTGAGGATCTTAAAAGACGAATTGTTGCGCTACATGAAGATGGCCAAGGCTACAAGAAGATTGCCAACACCCTGAAACTGAGCTGCAGCACAGTGGCCAAGATCATCCAGCGTTTTAAAAGAGCAGGGTCCACTCAGAACAGACCTCGCGTTGGTTGTCCAAAGAAGCTGAGTGCACGTGCTCAGCGTCACATCCAACTGCTGTCTTTGAAAGATAGGCGCAGGAATGCTGTCAGCATTGCTGCAGAGATTGAAAAGGTGGGGGGTCAGCCTGTCAGTGCTCAGACCATACGCCGCACACTACATCAAATTGGTCTGCATGGCTGTCACCCCAGAAGGAAGCCTCTTCTGAAGTCTCTACACAAGAAAGCCCGCAAACAGTTTGCTGAAGATATGTCAACAAAGGACATGGATTACTGGAACCATGTCCTATGGTCTGATGAGACCAAGATTAATTTGTTTGGTTCAGATGGTCTCAAGCATGTGTGGCGGCAATCAGGTGAGGAGTACAAAGATAAGTGTGTCATGCCTACAGTCAAGCATGGTGGTGGGAATGCCATGGTCTGGGGCTGCATGAGTGCAGCAGGTGTTGGGGAGTTACATTTCATTGAGGGACACATGAACTCCAATATGTACTGTGAAATACTGAAGCAGAGCATGATCCCCTCCCTCCGGAAACTGGGTCGCAGGGCAGTGTTCCAGCATGATAATGACCCCAAACACACCTCTAAGACGACCACTGCTTTATTGAAGAGGCTGAGGGTAAAGGTGATGGACTGGCCAAGCATGTCTCCAGACCTAAACCCAATAGAACATCTTTGGGGCATCCTCAAGCGGAAGGTGGAGGAGCGCAAAGTCTCGAATATCCGCCAGCTCCGTGATGTCGTCATGGAGGAGTGGAAAAGCATTCCAGTGGCAACCTGTGAAGCTCTGGTAAACTCCATGCCCAGGAGAGTTAAGGCAGCTCTGGGAAATAATGGTGGCCACACAAAATATTGACACTTCAGGAACTTTCACTAAGGGGTGTACTCACTTTTGTTGCCGGTGGTTTAGACATTAATGGCTGTATATTGAGTTATTTTGAGGGAAGAATGAATTTACACTGTTATATAAGCTGCACACAGACTACTTTTCATTGTGTCAAAGTGTCATTTTGTCAGTGTTGTCCCATGAAAAGATATACTTAAATATCTGCAGAAATGTGAGGGGTGTACTCACTTTTGTGATACACTGTATACACATGTACAGTACATTGAAATTATTTTTCCTCATATCCCAGCTTGTTTGGAAGCTGGGGTCAAAGCGCAGGGTCAGCCATTGTGTGGCACCTCTGGATCAGACAGAGTTAAGGGCCTTGCTGAAGGGCCCTGGATTTGAACTGACAATCTTCCGACTGATAGCCCATAGCTCTGTCCACTAGACTACTACTGTCCCATTGTGAATGAGAAATACTATCTAACTGGTTCTGCATTTTTAATAAAAAGGCCAGTAAGTGTAAAAATATTTAAAAGCCCAGATATGTAGCTGCATCTGATGCTCTAATACCAGTACAACATAACATGCAGGCTAATCACTATGTTCAGTCCACAAAGAGCAAATAATAATGGGCACTAGTGGCTAACAAATAGTTTAAAAATCATTAAATAATATAGTATACAGGCAGCACAGTGGAACAGCAGATAGTAAAGCACAAGGGCTCGGGGACATGGGTTCAATCCTAATCTCTGGTCAACTTAAACCCTTGCAGTAGGTAGTTGGGCTGTTCAAAATTGCCCCAGGGTGTGAGTGGGTTAGTGAATGAGTATGTGTCCTGCAATCCCGCTATTCAGGATACATTTCTACCTTTCTTCCTTGGTTTCTAGGAAGGCTTAGTCCCCACAATGAAGAAAAATGAATAAAAAAGATTAGATTCCTTTATAGATCCCTATGGGGGAAATCCGAGTGTTACAGCAGCTCCAGTACAGTGTAAGTACAGTAAATAGAGTAAATAAAATTGAGTAGAATAAAATAAAAATAAATATTAACTATGAAATGCAATTACTATTATACAGCAGTATGACAGCTACAACTATATAATAAAACACTATATATTTTATATGTAAATATATACATATGTATGTAGAATGAAATGCATAGCCCAGTGCTAGAAAAAGGGTGGGGGGGAAAGATCTTTGAGTTATTGTATGGGGGCTGGCTTGTCAGTGTGAGGACAGCCTGTGTATTCTGCTATTGGATTGTATATTCCAATATGAATATACAGTATATGGATTATATATTTTGTCAGATATTCCAATTCTGCAGACAGCTTAACTCATCTTTTTCAATACATTCAATACAGAATAATCTGTACATATATTCATTCAATACAGAATAATCTGAAAGCCCTAAAAATGTTATCTGATTCATGTGATTATATGCCCTAAAATAATCTGATAATGAGAAATGTGTTTATTTATTTTCCGCTAGTGAGAAGTAGCAGCAGTTGTTTTAAATCATCTTGTTAATAATTCGCTTTTTAATTAACTGAGTAACAGAACAGTGCTGATAAACACTACGTTTGTTAGGTTAACCTAGTATAAAGTATCAGTATTATTAGTGTTGTGCAAGCTATTAATTATCTGTTTATTCAAAGCACCAGCTGCTTATACTTGCACTTCTGAGTTGCTCTACCAGTCATATGTACTGTCATATATTCCTTATAATGCTTTTCTCCACATATTACATCAGTTTTAAAAGTCAATACAGGAAGGACCCACCTATTACTAGGCGCAAGACAGACAGGAGTAATGTATTAGCGAAGAACATACACACTGTTGTTAAGTCGCCGGAAAAAGAAGTTCCAACATACCTTAATAGTGCTGTATAGTGTTATATGCTGTTTGTGTGTATGTGTGTGCTAGGAGTGTGTGCAGGACAGTCCATCTCCAACTCCGTCTCTGGAGGAAACTCCTCGTCCAGGCTCACAGCCCTCCTCCCACGCCAGCAGCAGTGTGTCAAGCTCCCCAAATCCACACACACAGAGCCCTGAGCACCTTGGTCAGTATAACATACACACACACACTCACACTGACCTTGCACACATGTACTTCTTTATACTGTGAAATTGTGGTGAATTGCTTGGACAGGACTTTGTGTTAAAGCAAATTAAGGTCCAAATCCTGGGTATATTGAGAGAGCTTTCCAGCTTTAAGATTTTCAGATCTAGTACCATAGCCACCCAGATTATTATTGGTCTTTTGTAAAAAGGAGCCAGTATGTTACAAGAAAAATGGCAGGTAATTTAAAAAAAAATAGCACCGAGTCGATTAAGAAGTGGTACAATAAATGGAATTGGAATTGGTATTTAGAGCAATCCATAAAGGATTGTACAGTTCTCACTTTCACATTGCAGGGGTTAGGGACACGTCATCCGTGTAAAACTGCTGTAGCTGTTTCTTTATATCATTAAATGATACATTACATACATTTTATGCATTTATATTTTATTTTATTCACCTGCCACAGTATCATGTATCAGTATCATGTGCGGAGATTCACGCACTGCCATCAGTGAACAGTCACCATTAGGCCGCTCAGGTGGCGCAGCGGTAAAAAGGCTGCTGCTCATGTTTCGGAGGGGATATGGGTTAGCTTCGATCTCCTCGGACAGGGCAGGGTTCAGCATAGACAGAGAGGAAGCACGATGCAAATTGAACAATTGGATGCGCTAAAGGGGGAGAAAAACGGGAAAAATATATTTTTTTAAAAACAGTCACCATCCATGCAGGTGCCTTGACCGGTCAACAGAGGCCATGATTGACCCAGCAATGAGCAACCCTCTTTCAACCGTTTCCTTCCCTCTACAGACATTCAAGTAATCTTGTGTCTGTGCAGGCTCCCAGTCGGCTGATAGCTGAGTTGAGAATCTCGACATTTCTAGCCTTCGTCTATTGTCTGCTGGCTTTTACAATCGTTATGCTTATATTAATTTATTTAATGTGCAGGCCAGTAAAGTTTGCCCACACCAAGCCTTTTTAGATATTGCTTTGTGCACTGTGGCCTTGGTTAACTCCAGAAAAAAGCAACCCCATAGCATTATCCCTTGTCCACATTATCTGTTCTCCATATATTAAATCAAAAAGCAGTGCCAATAATGGAATATAAATAGAGGCCTGTTTAATGTAATATAATTAGTTAGTCATTAACAATAATTAACTGTTCATTCGTTACTAATGAAATAAACTACAATATCAAAATGGATAAAATAACATTAATAAGCCAAATATTATGTCTTCAGTTTTTTCACTTGATTAAAAAAAACATTGTGATTGGCAGTTTTACAGGCAGGAAGGCCTTGTTGATGAAAGAGGTCCAAAAGGAACTGGTTCAAGCTGACAGGAAGGCCATGTTTATTCAAACATACTAAGCATAAAAGCAAAATTCACTAACAAAAGCAAACCATCACATTGGGGTGCACACCTATCAACCAAAACATGATGTTTACACTAAATCCTGACCCTACCACCTGCATGTTACAGCAGAAATTAAGATTTATATGACCAGGCAATGTTTGTTCAAACTGTTTATTTGCTGGGAACCTGTGCCCACTGTAACCTAAGATTCCTTTTCTGTTCAGTTACTGTAGAATTTCAGCTCATATCAGTTTGACCAGACTCCTCTGACCTTGCTTATTAAGACATTCTTGCCTATAGAACTGCCACACAGTGGGTTTTACATTTTCCACAGCATTCTGTGTAAAATCTAGAGACTGCTGTGTGTAAACATTCCAAGTGATCATATTTAAACCAGCCAGTTTCCTAACAAATTAAACATTACATTACTCAATAAAATGCTTCTGTCCTAGTAAGATAATCCAAAAAGCTGTCTTTAAATGTTTAAGGCAGCTTATAGTACACTTTCAAACACTGGCATCAGTGCAGATGTTTACTGTACTCTGAATGTCTGTAGTGCTGAATCAACCTGACGGGGAACTAGCAGAACCAGATACTGGCATCAACATGAAGAAAATAATGAAAGAGAAAGGTATGAACATTTGTGTTTGTTATTATTATTATTGTGTGTGTGCGCACTGTGCTCTCAATTGTGCATTTAAATAGGACTGCCATCAAACAGCATCCGCAGCTTGTTAGTTACTGTACCCACTCATGCTCTGACCATATATCAGCAGGCAACAAGCCATAGCATTTAATAAATGACTTCATTACGGGCTTAATTGAACATGTATGAAGCTCTTATTTATGATCCATGATGTATGTAGTGTGTGTGTGTGTGTGTGTGTGTGTGTGCGCGCGCGACGGGCAGGATGACAGAGAGTGAAATGACATGAAACGAAAATGAGCAACTGATCATAAATCTAAAAAATTCTGTTCAGAAGCAGGACAGAGCGACAGAGAGTCCTGCTAATCAATAGTTAAATTTAACTTTCTGTGTTGAAGTGTGTGTGTGTGCGTGTGCGTGCGTGTAACAGATGGCAGAACTGGGTGGAGATGAAGCAAAGATGCCCCCAGGCACTCTTAAAGAGATTCAGTGTACACCTGGCCTGTGACCATATTTTATTAATGTGTCTGGAAATGAATCTGCCCAAAACACACACACACACACACACACACACAGTATGTTAGTGGATGGTATAGAGTACAATTTTACTGCAGAGAGGTTGGAAAATAAAAGCAAACCAAGGTTATTAAGCGTATAAAAGCACACACACACACATAAATATGCACACATAAATACACCCTGAATAGGGCCCCAATTCATCACATGCCATTATTTACCTGGGCCAAATCCACCTACAGTAGCCAAACCACCTTTATGGTTTTGGAAGGTGGGAGAAACTGGAGAGGAAAGCCCACATAGACAAGGAGAAAGAACATGCAAAACTCCTCACAGACAATACATAGAGGCAAAACCAGGTCCCAAGAAGTTATGATTCAGTGTTGCCATAATAATAATAATACTAATAATATTAATAATAATATTACTCTGCACTCTGGTGGTGCAGCGGTCTATAGCACTAGCCCACCACTACTGAGAGCCGGGTTCTAATCTCAGCAGTGCTATTGGCCAGCCAGCCATCTACACAGACATGATTGACTACTTCTGGGGGTGGCCAAACCCAAGCAATGGATTGTCCCCCTGTCCAGAGTGTTCCTATCTTGTGCCCAGTGTTTATCAGTAGAACTGGACCTGCCACGACCCTGACCAGTATACAAAAATGAAATGAATTATTATTATTATATGCTTCATTTTATACCATTATTTGTGTCTCCAACATACTAGCTTTCATTTTAATGTCAGTCCACCACACATACAAACCCACACAGCAGCAGGTGCACAGGTCACTTTGCACAACTGAGAGGATTTGCTCAGTGAAATTTGCTACAATGCTTTACTTGCTCCACCTCTGATCTTCTCATTTGTTTCCTGCTGATGAAATTTTAACCTCTTGGTGCAGCAATTTAAAAGTGCTAAATTTACATGATTCTGTCTAGTCATTTTTAAGCACTGGTATCTGTACATATTGTACATTATTGATCGCTAAAAGACATAAATAACCATAGTCCAAACCATAACCAAATCATCCATAGCATGGGTAAATGTATTGACATATTTATATTAACATTTTTGGCATTTAGTGACACTCTTATCCAGAGTGTGCTTCCACAGTAAACATCTCCCTACTCTAGTGTAAGTAGACAACAGTCCAAGGATACAAATATGCTCCAACCCTTTTAGAACAAAGGAATAGGTAAAAGAAGGTTAGTACGTACATGTTAGTTCTCAGTTTAAGTGCTTTGTAAAGAGGTGGGTCTTTAATCGTCTTGGTGAGAAGATGGTGAGAGACTCAGCTGTTCGACCAGACAGTGGAAGCTCGTTCCACCACTTGGGTGCTAGTACAGAGGGGAGCCTTGATGATTGTTTTCCCTGAGTTCTGAGTGGAGGATTAAGACGAGCTAGTGAATTCAGTGTTCAGGAACACAGGTATAGGACATAAACGAAAGCACATATAAAAGAGGTGTTGTACTGCTTCTACATCAGGTACAAAGAGGGACCAGTGTTTTTAAATCTATTTTTGCTGTTCCTTTTTCCAATATAATCATATCCAATTAATCAGCTGTAACTTCCTCCGCTGCTGCAAACCCCCAACCTGACCGTGGAGGGTCGCAGACTATCACATGGCCCCTCTGACACATGCAAAGTGCTTGACTGCTCCTTTTCATTGGCCAGAGACAGAGTTTAACAGAAAGCAGTATTGTGTACCAAGAGTCACACATGACTATCTGTCAATCTCTCATGCAGAGGCTGCAATTGCTGCAGCAATCAGGAACCTGTTCTAAGCATCTCCCTATCAGACACAGCCAATCATGTCTGGGTAGACGCCTAATCGGTCAATAGCACAGCTGAGATTCGAACTTGAGAGCTTGAGATTTCCACAGTGGTGAGCTATGAAATTACGGATTTCTACCCAATGTACATTAAAATAGCAATTTGAATATTTATTTTGTACATCACACAATTAGTTAATCCATTTTCTGCATAGGCACCAACACCTGTTCCACGTGGGAGTGTCCGAGGCATTTGGGACACCTCGTGTTCTCATTTTGTATTTGTAAATTCTTTTGCTTCTTTACAATAAGGCCAGTAAATTTAATCCATGAATTTCCACTACCTAACTGTGTGTGTGTGTTTGACGATAAACATAGTGACTTGGTGGTACATGGTGATAAATAGCCGAGCCTGAGGCCAGGAGCACCTTGTTTCAGAGGGACACTAGCATGTGAACCCCCCTCTCTACCTCTCCATAAATCACCATTTCTTACTCTGTTTCTCCTTCTCTCTTTTTCTCTCTCTATCTCTCTTGTTCTCTTTACAGCTACAGTACACAGCACAGCCTACCTTAATAGTTAAATGTAAACCTAGAACATCCAGCAATGGTATAAGGCTCCATCACAAATATGAAAATTCTCATCCGTGTTTTGACACACTCCCCTCTGAGTCCACAGAAGTGGTTGGGAGTTTTGCAAACTCAGTTACCCGAGTGTCGTGTTTTTATCTGCTTTACACTTTGACATCTTGGACATTTTGACTAACCGATTGCTAACTGAATTGCCATAGGATTGCTAGGACTGCCTTAAAGTGTAAATTAACCAGTAAACATAAGGCACTTGAACGCTACGAGAATAAACAATGTTAAATCGCTAAACACAAATCTTACATTTTGAACATATTACACAGGAAAAGGATCTGTAACACGATTTCTATGGTAAAAAGGTAGCGCCTTAGCTATAGGAGGCTTGTACACTTCCTAGTGTCAGACAGTAAAATTTGTGGGTCAACCCCAAAGCATAGTCCACCAACCAAAAATATCCAGGCAGCAGTGCCCTGTGGGCAGCGTCCTGTGACCACTGATAAAGGTCTAGAAGATGACCAACTGAAACAGCAGCAACAACAACACCACCATGTCACTGCTGTGCTGAGAATGATCCACCACCTACGTATATAATACCTACTCTGTGGGGGTCCTGACCATTGAAGAACAGGGTGAAAGCAGGCTAAAAAAGTATTTAGAGTAACAGATGGACCACAGTCAGTAATTGTAGAACAACAAAGTGCTTCTATATGGTAAGTGGAGCTGATAAAATAGACAGTGATTGTAGAAACAAGGAGGTGGTTTTAATGTTATGGCTAATCGGTGTATGTGTGCATGTGAGAGTTGAGTGTTTGTGTATGTGTGAGCATGTGTGTGTTTTATTTAAAGCAAGTGTTAATACAATTAATGCTCATAGTAAATTCTCTGATCTTTATAGCACCCATGACTAAAATAGGAAAGATTTTTTGGTGTTAACTACTAACTATTTTTGGTGTTAATTATGATGAACTATCAGTTAACATATCTGACCAGCCAGGATGAAGAGGGTATGTAAATTTGCCTTGCCTCTTCTTTTGCCAGCAAGCATTTGTTTTATTCTGATTCTGAACCTATTGATTCTGTAGCACAGCTTTGCTTATCTCGAAAGATAAATCAATTATATATTTTTTTAAATAGTTGTCTTGAAGAGAGGGCCTGTAAATGTTCAGAATTTATGTTTCAAACATCTTGCTTCAGCTAACCTTTACCAGAATTGCAGACTGTATCTTTAAGAAGCTTCCTAACTCATCTTATTAAAAAATAAACTATATATTTTGCAAGCTGTAAACATGGAAAAAATGCCAGTAATTTTTCTAAGCATTAGTGAATATTAAAAAAGAAAAAAACTCGGTCTGCTCCAGTCTAAGTGTTTGCTTTTCATCTACAGTGGAAGTTTTCTTGGAAAGCATGTAAGTCATAAACATTAAAAGAGATCTGAGGCTCACTTTTTCAGCCCTCTCCTTTCATCATACCACGACACTGGGCCTTTTAGGCACGGACTAGTTAAGGGACATCTGTGGTGCATAAATTGTACAGGAAATGCCACTCATTTGGTATTGGATATTGCATAGATTGATGTAAACAGTAGCACTAAAATACAATTTTTACTACAGTGAGCTTCAAATCTAAAGTAAAAACTCAAAATGTTTGCCTTTGCCTATTATGACACAATAAAGACCCAGTACATTGTGATTTATTTTGCTGTGTCGTATCTTCTCATTGAAACAAATGTTCACATCATATTTTCCAGTGGGGAAAAAGTCAAGTGCTTTTGGTTCAGTTTGTTTGCTAATGTATGTGGCTTAATTTGATGGGGTGCGCAGTGGTCACAGGAGTACTTAGAGAGGAGACTGTAATGTGTTATTCTGCGCACTCTGTATTTGGCCTGTCCGGTTTTCCACAGGGTAAGATAATAACACAGCATCTGGTTACAATCAATGTTTCCCTCCTGCCGTTATGAAATTAGCCACACGGAAATGATTTCAAATGGCCTGTAATGATTTCTGATAGAAATTTGCGCCATTGTTTCACCCTTTAAGATAAGCGAGGCAGTAAATCGGTATCAGTCAAAACAAATGCAAATTTAGAAACTCCACCCCCACCAATCATACCCCCTGTATTTAAACTGCAACGGCTTGGCTCATTGTCAGAACTGATAGCCTCTTAAGCTTATTTTGGCTGGAATTGTCGTTATGGATGCTGAAAAAAAAGGCAGCTTCCTCTTCTGCCCTTTTGAGCAACATTTTTCCCTTGTGATACTGCTTGTTTATTTAAGAGTGCTTTCCTCAGACTGTGTGCACGGATAATTGTTTGAAGACCCTTTTTGATCATTAGGTTGATTGCTGTTTTTAGCGTATTTGGGATGGTTTAATTAAATCGTGGCCACAGCTGGGACCGTCTGCAAGGTTTTGAAGGGTTTTCCCCTCCCGAAAAGTGGAAAGGGTTTCAGAGGAGGAAAATCAATGCAGCAGAAGGAAAAAGTTAAAGCAAACTGTTACAGTTGGCAATTTGGGGCAAGGTTAGCGCAGCTAAAAGTCACCCCACGTAGAGACATTTTTGGATGAGAACGGGGTTGATAAATGAGCGCTTGCTTTCCTATCTTCCCCCTCTTTTCTGTTCATGTGTGTGTGTGTAAGTGTGTGAAATGAAGACAGGTGCTTGTTCCGCTTTGCTTGTGTGGTAACAGTCTGTTGGAGCTTTCTCAGATTTTAGCTTAGATACTGCTCAAGTCTGCACATCAAACTGTAGCTACTTTTACATTTAGAAAGTATCCAGACCCCCTTTTTTGCACAGTTTTTGCATTATGTTGGGGATTTAAATAGAATTGCCATTTGTCACCTATCAATCTACACTGATCAATCACCCATAATGACAAAGTGAAAACATATATTTAAAGTTTTTGTAAAATTACAATTAAAAAATGTGAATTTTTTATTCACAAAAGTATGCATACCTTTTATTCAGTGGTTGGGTGAATCCCGTTTGGCAGCAACTTCAGCTGCAAGTCTTCTTGGATTGGGTGGTTTATCCCATTCTTCATTGCAGACCCTTTCTAGCTCCATCAGACTGAATGGCAAGTGTCTGTGATCTCACATCCTCTAGTCTCTCCACAGATGTTTGATAATGTATACGTCTGGGCTTTGACTGGGCCACTCAAAAACATTCATATTCATTGCCCTGATTTATGCCTTGCCACAGAAAGTTTTTTTGGACATTATGGTCTGTTTGTTTGCTCTGATAATGCAGTATGAATTGTGGGCCCATACAGACTCAGGTATCTGCCTTTCCAGACTATGTCCAGTCTATTCACATTGCAACATGTGGACTCCAGCTTAATTCTATATATAAAGAAGAGGAATAAAACTGTTAAGATTAACCATAGTCTATTATGACTGTATTATTGATAGTTTTAATGGCTGCTGTTGGTAACACTCATTAGTTAGTTCAACTTACTAGCGGGGACTCATTGCGTCAAAGCTTGGATATAATTTATTTTCAATTACATCTGGTCATGTAGAGAGACAGGAGGACTGTTACTATCATAAAGTGTCTGGAGTCACTGACATTTTCTTTTGACAAACATACAAAGAAATTACTTTTAATGTTTTCACTGAATTATTTGAAACAATGCACAATAGGCAGGTGAATTATTAACTTGCAAGGACAGTGTCTGCTTATAAAAGTCTCAGTTGTTGCAAGCTAAGATAGGTCAGTTATTCTTAAACCAAGAATGCAAATAATTTAGATATTTTGCCATCAACAAGACATAATATTGTAATAAGATTAAGGAAATCTGGAATCCCCATTACCTAAGCAAAGTTCCAAAGCAGGTGTATTTGATCATTCCAGAAATGTACGTATTTCACAGTCCTGTCCCAATGTTTTAGGAATGTGTTGCAGACATCAAAATAGCAATTTACAAAAATATTTAAAAAGTTGATCAAATTTAACATTAAATATCTCTTCTTTGTGATGTGTCAGTTAAATGCTTATAGAATATTCATACTCTCAGTAACTGCTTTTAGTCTTATTTTACATACTGTCCCAACTTCTTTAAAATGAGTTTTTAGTTCTTTAAAAAAAAGTTTTGGTCAGACTAAGTATACTTAATAACAAAGACCTTAATGTAGCAATCATAAACCTTCTGCATAAAACTAAACACCAAGTTCAAAATGACCAAAGTTGTGTTGGCGCTAGCAGAATAGCATTAGTTGTAATGCTGTGTAATGCTAAATCAGAGCATGCACTCATTAAAATAATCATTGTGTTAATAACATATTTGGTTATTTGTTTTAATTATTTTAGACTATTATAGGCTGTCTGATCATGCTGGCAACCTGGGCTGGGCTCAAAAATTCAGAAGGCACATGGTGTTAAGTGAACCTAGCAATTGGGAGGACACATATCAGCGCACCCTCAGTGTCAGCCCCAAGCCCGGATAAATAGGAGGGTTCATTTTAATAAAAAAGGGCATCCTGTGTAAAAACTGTGCCAAATCTAATATGTGACCCCTAATGAGAGCAGCTAAAGAGAATCATTCATTTATTTAGTGTGGTATTTGGGACACAACAGCTGTCCTCTGCTCTGATGCTGCTTGACATAAGTATCATTGAATATAAAACTGTTTTATGCCCAGTATATACCAATTCTCTGTTGTTCCTTATTGGCTGGAATTGCAACCTTTTACCAAATGCCAACCAGTGCACCACCTGATTGATCTTTACTAAACTAATCAGAATTTTAAACATTCTAAAAAATATTGGTGGCTCACTAACTAATCAGTGACAGGAGGAATCAGGTGTCCTTGATTTAAGTGGTCAACTGCTACGTGTGTATAACTGACAATAAATGGCTAACTGCATTCTATAGGGACAGTTACTACAGCAGATATGCTTGACCTCTTAGACCAGAGATGTTCGATCATATCTGTAAGTGCTGGTGTGGTGTGTAAACAGGATAGGACAACTGCTACAACTACATACAGACGTAGACTAATTAATTGAAAAAGTGGATCCAGGTATTGCTTTATGGTTGAAAAAAAAACCCTCATCCACACTGGCCCCTTGTGGATAAGTTTAGACACCCCTCTCTGGCAGCAAAGCTTGATTTTTTCCATAGAGTAAGCAACTTTCTAATGCTAATAACTAAACCTGTTGTGTTTTCTGCTATATTACTACATTTAGTCCCATGTATTAGCTAAAAGTTCCTAATCCAAAAGGCTAGGGAGTGTTGACCTAGTATTCCTCTCATTTAATATTCTGTTTACCACTACTCAAAAATTTAATTGGCAGAGAGGAACACTCATTAGGCATCATTTTCATCTCAGCATATTAATTAGTTGCTATGGTTGGAGTGGCAAGTAGGTAACGTCTCAGTTTGTTTACTTGGTTTATTTATGGGCATATTTGTCTGTTTAATTTACACCTTCTTACATGTCTGCTTTCATTTACCAAGCTCCCTGGTGTGTTGTGTTTGTTCTTTGCTTTTCAGTCGCTTATCCTCACGAAGACATGGAGCTTTGTGCAAGTTTGTTCATTTTGTAGTTCACAATTTGCCAGACTATTTAATATCCCTGTCATTTATAAAATACTTTCAAGGGGTTTCTTTGTTAGTTGGAATTATAATAAAAGAAAAATATTAAAATCTCACATAATTCTGTATTGAACTCCATTTGATCTCTAAAAGTAATTCTTAAATTTTATTTGATTTAAATAATGCAATTTACAATATACAAGAATTATTGTAGACCCACAATAAGCAAGCTGCATGCAACAGTAGCCCAAATGACCTTAAGTTAGTACAGTTATGTTAGCTAATGTGCTAACAATTAAAGAGAAGAAGTCATAAAGCTTCATTTAATAATAATTAATCATAAAGCTTAATTAAACATTATATGTAATGAAACATTAGGATCACCCTACTAAGGTGCTGTCAGATGCTAAACAGCTCTGACACACCACCACATTGTAGGTGCTTTTGACAAAGGACTGGAATTAGCATGGGCACTTTAATTGGCCTTCAACTGGGTTTAAACCACACCTCAGTTTAAATCACTCTAGTTTTGGATAATTCTGGTGAGCATTTTTAGTTCATTTAGTTCAGTTAGTTATTTTATTTTTATTTTGTGTGCCACTTGAGCTACAGTATTGTTCTGTATTGGTAAAGACTCCTTTAATTACACCTGGCAGCTCTGCCACGAGGTGCCCACCACTCAGTGACTGTCCAGGGTGTATTCTTGCTTGGTGTCAGGTCTCCAGTTAGGCCAACCCTTATTAAGATAAAGTGGTTATTGAAGATAAATTCACTAATAGGTAGAAAACAAATGAATATCAATATCTATTATTATTATAATTAGTATTATTAGTAATAATAAAAATAAAAATAATCATAGTAATAATAATAACAACAACAATAATATTATTCTTATTCTTTTTATTCTTATTGTTATTATTATTATTAATTGTATTATTAATTATAATAATAATTATTATAAGTATTTGTCATTATTGCCATAATAATAATAATAATAATAATAATAAAACTGTTATAATAACAACTATTATTATTATTATTATTATTATTATTATTATTATTGTTATTATTAATTGTAATTATGGTAAGGTATTGTCATCATTGCAATAATAATAATAATAATAACACTTAAAATAACAACTATTAATGTTATTATTATTATTGTGGCATATTTGTTGGCTGTTGTTTTTTAATCTGTTGAATAGGACTGGTGCACAGCATGCCACTTTAAACTAAATGCACTGTATGCAACTTGCCACATATTTGGTAATTAATTTAGAATTTATTCTGATAACAAATCTATAATTGTAGTGTTATTTGGTGGACAATCAACCATATACACGACACGTAGGGCCTGAAGATCACTTAAGTGGCACATTTTACCAGGTCCGGCTTTCGTACACACACAGCATGCACTTCATTTACATTCCAGTGATTCTGTCTCCCAGGCCTCTGTGTAATATAGCCTGCAGCCAGTCCGTGTGCAGGGCTGTTAAAATACAATAAACGCTAACCTCCCCCTTGCTCACGTCCTTTTCCCAACCACTTTCCTGTTGCACTTTTATTGCTGTGCTTTCATCTCATTTTTTGAAGGGGGGAGCAGAGACTTAAATAATGAAGATTGGGCCATACTGGTGATATTCGGTTGACTTCATTTAGTGCTTCCAGACTTCCAGTGTGTTTCCTTGTTGTAAGTGGAAAATGCACAGTGTTGTTTTTGATGGAGCTGGTACTTCACTTATCTGGCAACTACAGACCCCCTTGTTCCTATAGTGTTGAGCTTCAGGGAGGGTTTAAAGAGGAAGATTAAGACGTTGTTAAATTGTACATGAGTTTATTATCTTGCATTTCTCATGTTTAGGCAAAGCTAGATCACTGCTTTTGATCTAAAGGGTTAAACCAAGCTCAGGTTCTGGGATGCTCTTGCAGGCTTCATTCTGGAAAAGGGAATTTCTTGTTTGTCCATCAAAAAGCTCCTTTCCATCCTTACAGTTTTGGTGAGGAGACTGTGTTGGTAGCATTTTATCTAAATGTAAATATCCCCCAGACTTTTTGAGTCCCCTTGTGTACTGTCAAATCTTCCACACTGTTGGGAATAAATATTGAGTTGGCAAAGAGAAAGTTTCTGATTCTCATTCTCTAGGGCTCTGTCAGGCTCTGTTAGCTGGATGCCATACTGTCTCTCTAACACGTGTGCTCACATTCCTTCTTTCTTCCCCAAACTTGATTTTACGTGGTCAGTGCATGTTGGTGATTCATTTTAAGAACACAGTATCTTTCTTTTTGGGCTGAAATTCAGTCAAAATAGAGACTTGCTGAGTACAGTGGTACCTTAAAACTCAACGTCAACTGGTTCTGATGGGATTCAAGGTATTTTTTCCCATTAGGATGTATGGAAAACCTGTTAATGCGTTCCATGGTCCTGTGGAACTGCATATATTTTAGGCTTCTGTAAAATAATGGGGTTGTTTTTGACACTTATAAATAAAAAATAACACAAGTATAATATAAAAAAAATATTGGAGAAAACTTATAACCAGTAATAATTAATAGAGGTTTAGCATTTCTATGTCGTTCTTTTAATATATTGAACCACGTTCTCATCACCCCGAGCTATAACACAAGATCCAAATTAAAACAGGAGGAATATCCAGCTAAACACAGCTACATGTGGACGCTTTCAGAGTAAATCTGACGGTTATTCCACACAAATGCAGATTTGTCTCATGTTCTCACTTTGATGATGTTTTACCGCACCGCTCAAGCCAAGTGCAGAACACAGTGGCAGTCGCACACACGTCAAGTTAAAGAGACCCATTGAGTTTAAGGGTACAAATTTCTTGACGAAGGGAGTCGAGTTTTAAATATTCTACATTTAGGGGATGTTGAGTTACAAGGTACCACTGTATATTCATACAAAAATGAATTAGGATGTAAGATTATTATAGACAATTTTAAAATATTTGACTATTGTATTAAACCTATGCTAACTAGCCATTCCAGGATAGCCTATTTGATGCATGCTACACAAGTATGTGAACAGCCCAAATATTATTAAATAAAGGGTTCATTTTAATATAATATTAATAAAGGGTTTTAACCATGCCAACTGCTAATTTGTGTGTAAAAATAATTATATAAAATAGATTTGATGCTTCTTTGGGACAAAATGTGGGAATGCCCTTTCCTGTTACTTTAAAGCAAGGTCCATTAAGAAATTGTTTGATGCATTTGGTGTAGAGAAACTTAACTGAGCTACACTGAGCCCTGAACTTAAACCTGTTCAATGGCATTTCACAACAGTCTGTAAAGTAGAGGCTGGCATTTAATGTATCTTTATATAATATTGCAATTATTGATTCAATATTATTGACCCTACCACTACAAAATACATCACAAACAATTTTCCTCTCATTTCTAATCGATTCTAGGAAAGTGCAGTTACAATTTTAGCATATAGTGTACTGAAAATAGTTAAAATACTAACATCATTTGTTTTTTTATTTATTTATTTGTTTATGGTTTGGATTTGAGTCACTGTAATGTTCTGGTTTTATTTTGCTATTATAAATTGCTATTATACTGCAAAAAAGCTGTTTTTATATAACTAAGTATCTATTAAATCTAACATACCTTAGACTTAATACTAACTTATGGTATAAACATAGACAACCTGGTAGTTTTACCACAGAATGACTTGATTTCTGATGAATCCCTCCTAATGTATGAAGTGTCCCTATCCAATAATATACAGCAATTACATCGTTTTAAATCTAAGCGCGCTGTTACGCCTGCAACTGCAGTAGCGTTCATAAACAGCCTACCAGAATTACCAACTATATTACCATCAGAGCCTAAAGATCTAGATCAGGCAACTCAACACTTAGAGTCCGTATTCCGCACAACCTTAGACAGTGTAGCCCCAGTTAAAACTAAGTTGATTAGGGAGAAAAAGCTTGCTCCATGGTACAATGACCACAAGTGCGCTAAAACAAGCAGCATGAAAATTAGAATGCAAGTGGCGGCACACTACACTGGAAGTGTATAAGATCGCATGAGAAGAGCCTCTAACTGAGTATAAACATGCACTTATAAAAGCTAAAGCTTCGTATTATTCTTCCTTAATAGAGAATAATAAGAATAATCCTAAATTCCTTTTTGAGACAGTGTCCAAACTAACTAACAATGTCAATGAAACTGAATCCAGTATATCAATTGACTGTACCAGCGATGATGCAGTAACACACCCCAGACAGGACACCAATCCATTGCAGGGCTTTGGCTCCCACCACCCTTAGACATAGCAAGTCATATCTGTATGTAGATGCCCATCATGTTTATTACTGAAGAATAATAATTATTCCAGTGCAGTTTTCCATCTTCCCTTTGGAAACTGGTAGGATTTACCAAATTGTACTTTTGATTGATGGACAGACCTAAATAATTGTCCTACATTTTTACAGTTTGATATAATTAACACATGCCAATTATGGACCTTACATCAAGAGCTCAAATAATTAGCCACTGTCTATGTTTTAACATTTTTTGGCAATTAGGATGATGACTGGAGTGCCTTGATCTAGATATGTAAATCACCATGTAAACAAACCTGCATGTGTGTTTGTGGTTGTGCACCTGACAAAAACACTGCACTGAAGCCCTGGGCTTAATTATTCCCTAATTGGAACCCTTTGAATATTCAGGAGTTGTTCTTTACTAACACATGTACAAAATAATAATAATAAAAAAACAGCAAACAGGCTATGTAAGGGCAAGCAAAGCATGCTGGAGTTCAGAGTATCTAATGTTCAAAGTCACTGGCACCCTCCAGCATCTGTTCATCCATATGGAATCCATGGAAGATCCACCTTCTCTGAGGAAGCTGACATCATGTCAAGATGACTCCTTTAGGAAAGAGTCTTCAAAGAGAGAAAGAAAAAAACATGTTTAATAAAAATACAACTTTGCTTCCAAAAAAAACATGAATAAAAAGTAATAAATTATTTTCTTTATTTTTATGAACTCCTTTATCCTGGTCAGAGTCGTGACAGGACAAGTTTTACCAGGAAATGCTGGACGCAGGACAGGAACACCCTAGAATGGGCTTAAATTCATTGCAGGGCTTCAGCCATACCCCACTCAGATGTAGCCAGTGATATCAATCTAGATGCCCCTGCTGGGATTCTTAGTGGTGGTGGGCTAGTGAAATAGACTGCTGTCCTACATGAACACCCCAAAGTAATAAACCTGTAAACTTTTACAATTATTATTAATTTACAGTTGATTCTAATAGAAAAAAGTATATATATACAGTGTATCACGAAAGTGAGTACACCCCTCACATTTCTGCAAATATTTCATTATATCTTTTCATGGGACAACACTATAGACATGAAACTTGGATATAACTTAGAGTAGTCAGTGTACAGCTTGTATAGCAGTGTAGATTTACTGTCTTCTGAAAATAACTCAACACACAGCCATTAATGTCTAAATAGCTGGCAACATAAGTGAGTACACCCCACAGTGAACATGTCCAAATTGTGCCCAAATGTGTCGTTGTCCCTCCCTGGTGCCATGTGTCAAGGTCCCAGGTGTAAATGGGGAGCAGGGCTGTTAAATTTGGTGTTTTGGGTACAATTCTCTCATACGGGCCACTGGATATTCAACATGGCACCTCATGGCAAAGAACTCTCTGAGGATGTGAGAAATATAATTGTTGCTCTCCACAAAGATGGCCTGGGCTATAAGAAGATTGCTAACACCCTGAAACTGAGCTACAGCATGGTGGCCAAGGTCATACAGCGGTTTTCCAGGACAGGTTCCACTCGGAACAGGCTTCGCCAGGGTCGACCAAAGAAGTTGAGTCCACGTGTTCGGCGTCATATCCAGAGGTTGGCTTTAAAAAATAGACACATGAGTGCTGCCAGCATTGCTGCAGAGGTTGAAGACGTGGGAGGTCAGCCTGTCAGTGCTCAGACCATACGCCGCACACTGCATCAACTCGGTCTGCATGGTCGTCATCCCAGAGGGAAGCTGACGCACAAGAAAGCCCACAAACAGTTTGCTGAAGACAAGCAGTCCAAGAACATGGATTACTGGAATGCCCTGTGGTCTGACGAGACCAAGATAAACTTGTTTGGCTCAGATGGTGTCCAGCATGTGTGGCGGCGCCCTGGTGAGAAGTACCAAGACAACTGTATCTTGCCTACAGTCAAGCATGGTGGTGGTAGCATCATGGTCTTGGGCTGCATGAGTGTTGCTGGCACTGGGGAGCTGCAGTTCATTGAGGGAAACATGAATTCCAACATGTACTGTGACATTCTGAAACAGAGCATGATCCCCTCCCTTCGAAAACTGGGCCTCATGGCAGTTTTCCAACAGGATAACGACCCCAAACACAACCTCCAAGATGACAACTGCCTTGCTGAGGAAGCTGAAGGTAAAGGTGATGGACTAAACCCAATTGAGCACCTGTGGCGCATCCTCAAGTGGAAGGTGGAGGAGTTCAAGGTGTCTAACATCCACCAGCTCCGTGATGTCATCACGGAGGAGTGGAAGAGGATTCCAGTAGCAACCTGTGCAGCTCTGGTGAATTCCATGCCCAGGAGGGTTAAGGCAGTGCTGGATAATAATGGTGGTTACACAAAATGTTGACACTTTGGGCACAATTTGGACATGTTCACTGTGGGGTGTACTCACTTATGTTGCCAGCCATTTAGACATTAATGGCTGTGTGTTGAGTTATTTTCAGAAGACAGTAAATCTACACTGCTATACAAGCTGTACACTGACTACTCTTAGTTATATCCAAGTTTCATGTCTATAGTGTTGTCCCATGAAAAGATATAATGAAATATTTGCAGAAATGTGAGGGGTGTACTCACTTTCGTGATACACTGTATATATATGTATATATATATATATATATATATATATACAGTGTATCACAAAAGTGAGTACACCCCTCACATTTCTGCAAATATTTCATTATATCTTTTCATGGGACAACACTATAGACATGAAACTTGGATATAACTTAGAGTAGTCAGTGTACAGCTTGTATAGCAGTGTAGATTTACTGTCTTCTGAAAATAACTCAACACACAGCCATTAATGTCTAAATGGCTGGCAACATAAGTGAGTACACCCCACAGTGAACATGTCCAAATTGTGCCCAAAGTGTCAATATTTTGTGTGACCACCATTATTATCCAGCACTGCCTTAACCCTCCTGGGCATGGAGTTCACCAGAGCTGCACAGGTTGCTACTGGAATCCTCTTCCACTCCTCCATGATGACATCACGGAGCTGGTGGATGTTAGACACCTTGAACTCCTCCACCTTCCACTTGAGGATGCGCCACAGGTGCTCAATTGGGTTTAGTCCATCACCTTTACCTTCAGCTTCCTCAGCAAGGCAGTTGTCATCTTGGAGGTTGTGTTTGGGGTCGTTATCCTGTTGGAAAACTGCCATGAGGCCCAGTTTTCGAAGGGAGGGGATCATGCTCTGTTTCAGAATGTCACAGTACATGTTGGAATTCATGTTTCCCTCAATGAACTGCAGCTCCCCAGTGCCAGCAACACTCATGCAGCCCAAGACCATGATGCTACCACCACCATGCTTGACTGTAGGCAAGATACAGTTGTCTTGGTACTTCTCACCAGGGCGCCGCCACACATGCTGGACACCATCTGAGCCAAACAAGTTTATCTTGGTCTCGTCAGACCACAGGGCATTCCAGTAATCCATGTTCTTGGACTGCTTGTCTTCAGCAAACTGTTTGCGGGCTTTCTTGTGCGTCAGCTTCCTTCTGGGATGACGACCATGCAGACCGAGTTGATGCAGTGTGCGGCGTATGGTCTGAGCACTGACAGGCTGACCTCCCACGTCTTCAACCTCTGCAGCAATGCTGGCAGCACTCATGTGTCTATTTTTTAAAGCCAACCTCTGGATATGACGCCGAACACGTGGACTCAACTTCTTTGGTTGACCCTGGCGAAGCCTGTTCCGAGTGGAACCTGTCCTGGAAAACCGCTGTATGACCTTGGCCACCGTGCTGTAGCTCAGTTTCAGGGTGTTAGCAATCTTCTTATAGCCCAGGCCATCTTTGTGGAGAGCAACAATTCTATTTCTCACATCCTCAGAGAGTTCTTTGCCATGAGGTGCCATGTTGAATATCCAGTGGCCAGTATGAGAGAATTGTACCCAAAACACCAAATTTAAAAGCCCTGCTCCCCATTTACACCTGGGACCTTGACACATGACACCAGGGAGGGACAACGACACATTTGGGCACAATTTGGACATGTTCACTGTGGGGTGTACTCACTTATGTTGCCAGCTATTTAGACATTAATGGCTGTGTGTTGAGTTATTTTCAGAAGACAGTAAATCTACACTGCTATACAAGCTGTACACTGACTACTCTAAGTTATATCCAAGTTTCATGTCTATAGTGTTGTCCCATGAAAAGATATAATGAAATATTTGCAGAAATGTGAGGGGTGTACTCACTTTTGTGATACACTGTATATATATATATATATATATATATATATATATATATATATAAACTGACGAGGCATAATGACCACTGGCAGGTGAAGTGAAAAACACTGATTATCTCATCATCACGGCACCTGTTAGTGGGTGGGATATATCAGGCAGCAAGTGAACATGTTATTCTCAAAGTTGATGTGTTAGAAGCAGGAAAAAATGGGCAAGCGTAAGGATTTGAGCGAGTTTGACAAGGGCCAAATTGTGATGGCTAGACGACTGGGTCAGAGCATCTCCAAAACTGTTCCCGGTCTGCAGTGGTCAGTATCTATCAAAAGTGGTTCAAGGAAGGAACAGTGGTAAGAAGGGTGTCAGGATACACAGTGCATCACAGTTTGTTGCGTATGGGGTTATATAGCCGCCAAAAGCACCAACAATGGGCATGTGATCATCGGAACTGGACCACGGAGCAATGGAAGAAGGTGGCCTGGTCTGATGAATCACGTTTTCTTTTACATCACGTGGATGGCCGGGTGCGTGTGCGTCACTTACCTGGGGAACACATGGCAGGATGCACTATGGGAAGAAGGCAAGCTGGCGTAATGCTTTGGGCAATGTTCTGCTGGGAAACCTTGGGTCCTGCCATCCATGTGCATTGTTGCAGATCATGTACACTCTTTAATAGAAACGATATTCCCTAATGGGTGTGGCCTCTTTCAGCAGGATAATGCGCCCTGCCACAAAGCAAAAATGGTTCAGGAATGGTTTGAGGAGCACAACAATGAGTTTGAGGTGTTGACTTAGCCCCCAAATTCCCCAGATTTCAGTCCAATCGAGCATCTGTGGGATGTGCACCCCACCTCACAACTACAGGAGTTAAAGGGTCTGCTGCTAACAGGGGTCTAGTGAAATCCATGCCTTAACGAGTCAGGGCTGTTTTGGCAGCAAAAGGGGGACCAACGCAATATTAGGAAGGTGGTCATAATGTTATGTCTGAGAGATGTATATAGCCATCATATTCATATATAAATTACAAAAGACGTGTTCATACAATGGCAGGGTAAATCATATTGTACACTTTTCGTACTTCTGTGTTCTTCAATATACGTACAGTATAGTTTCTTTTTTTCGGGTCTTTGGCTATTCATGATTTTTATATTTTTTTTCTGTTGAGAGGTTTGATGGCAGCTATAAAGGTACAAAGTATTTGTTCAGACTAAATGGAGAAGTTTTTTTTTCAACAAGGTTAGACAAATAAAAGGCTTTGAAAAATAAATAATTGATACAGTACATTTGGGGGCTGAAAGAAAAAGCACTTTGCCTTATATTGTTGTTTTATTTATTTATCTGTTTGCAAGCTTTGTACTCCTGATTTGGGTTTTGTATGCATGTGCATTTTATTTTGGTTGTGCTATAAAAGAATGTGCATTTCATGTATATTTATAGCATGTGAATGGGATTGTATTTATTTAAATTTTTTCAAGCCCTCAGGACTGGTACAGTACTACATACTGCAACACTGTGCCGCCTAAACCCAGACCAGAACATTATCACTATGTGTACAGAAGCTGAAACATCTGTATAGAAAATCTTGTGTCTTTTTCTCCTACATTGTACAAACATTTAGTCCTCAGAATAAAGGTGAAACAGAGCACACCCATTTTCACTTAACACTCAGTGTATCATTGCTCGTTCACATTACGACGAGGGCAGACAGAACGGGGGCACTTTGTAAATGTCAGGAGCTGAGGGCTCTTCTTGCTCTTTGCTGGATGGAATAAAATGAATTGAAGTGTGCACTATCAGCAGCTGCAGCAAGATAAATCTGTCATTTAAATGGGACTAGCAATTAGGTGCACAGAAGGCCAGCAGGAGGCCAGGGCTTTTAAAAGTACACAGCCATTAACCTCATTTCAACTGGATAACCCAGATCTGGGATTTGTAGTTTCCAGCACAGTAAGAGCTAATGTGAGTCAAGTATCGAATGGTAAATAGAACTACAGATTTAAAGTGATGTTGACCTTTCACCCTGACATTTGCTAGTCCTGTAGGGCTGTAAAATGAGCACAAATCAGCAGATCCAGACACATACCGACAAACCTATGTGTAACCTCGGCTTGTGCTCTTTAAACACATTTGTGGTCGTCACTATTCACCTCACACCTTCATCTCTCCAGTGTGCCCTGTTCCTTCCACCCCTTTTTTCACCCTCTCCCTTTCTTTATTTCCCTCCCTGCGTTTCACACTCTCTCAGCGTGACCTTGATCTGCCTCTCACTGCATTCAGGCCGTAGCAAAAACTTAATCACGCACTGTCAAAGCGTTAAGAGAGCAGGAGGCTGAAGAATTCTTTCCTCTGCTTCACGTCTTCTTCTTCACGTCTCTCCCTACCTTAATGTCCTTTCGCAGTGGCAAAAGAAGAGGAAAATTTATGGCTGCTGGGACAGGTGGGGAGATGAACAATGGGCTGAACGAGGAGCAGGGTTATCTGGCGGGGAAATCAATGTGACCCGTGATACACTGTCATCACAATTCCCTCCCCTCCTGTCCTATTTGTCTTATCCAAGAAGGCGGACAAGCCTCAGCTAGATTAGCCCAAGTGAATCATGGCTCCTCCGTCTCCATCACTAGCTTTCCTTCATTCCTTTTTCGTTTTAAGTCGTTACTTTTGCTCTTTTTATCCACTGCTGTGTTAATCTGGACCTGTGGGGAAGGGGTTGTGTCTGTGGCTGAGACTTGTGGGTGGGGATAAAAGAGAAAGAGGCTGTAAAATACAGTACAGGGTTTTTGTGGAGGTGAAAGATTAACTGTAGCCTCTAGGTTTGGACACATGGGCTCTCGGCACCTTTAAAATTACACACAGCGCCGCTCGCTGGGTTTATCTGTTCTCCTAATGGCTGATTTTTTTTACACACAGAAGTGAGTCTGTTTGGTGTGATGAATGTTATGAGGAAAATCTCACTTTGATCTCAGCTGATTTATCCACTTACTTAGTAGTAAATCAGTTTAAAACTAATTCTGTGTGTGTTCATCACTGTAATTGGGTGTTAGAAATATAAGAACGTATTTAATGTAATTAAGAAATCTATCAAGATAAACTACAAAGCGATTCTAAAATGAGAATTAAATGCTATTAAGTGCAACAAAAATGTACATGCAATAAAAAAACAGCAAAAAACAGATGCAGACGCAAATGTGATTTGGAGAATTTAATCCCCTATATAACTGTGTGTATTTGTACAACAGCAGCAGTGTTCATATACACCGATCAGGCATAACATTATGACCATCTCCTTGTTTCTACACTCACTGTCCATTTTATCAGCACCACTTACCATATAGAAACACTTTGTAGTTCTACAATTACTGACTGTTGTCCATCTGTTTCTCTGCATGCTTTGTTAGCCCCCTTTCATGCTGTTCTTCAATAGTCAGGACTCTCCCAGGACCACCACAGAGCAGGTATTATTTGGGTGGTGGGTCATTCTTAGCACTGCAGTGACACTGACATGGTGGTGGTGTGTTAGTGTGTGTTGTGCTGGTATGAGTGGATAAGACACAGCAGTGCTGATGGAGTTTTTAAACATCTCACTGTCACTGCTGGACTGAGAATAGTCCACCAACCAAAAATATCCAGCCAATGGCGCCCTGTGGGCAGCGTCTTGTGACCACTGATGAAGGTCTAGAAGATGACCAACTCAAACAGCAGCAATAGATGAGCGATCGTCTCTGACTTTACATCTACATCTACAAGGTGGACCAACTAGGTAGGAGTGTCTAATAGAGTGGACAGTGAGTGGACACAGTATTTAAAAACCCCAGCAGCGCTGCTGTGTCTGATCCTCTCATACCAGCACAACACACACTAACAAACCACCACCATGTTGTTGTCACTGCAGTGCTGAGAATCATCCACCACCTAAATAATACCTGCTCTGTGGTGGTCCTGTGGGGGTGCTGACCATTGAAGAACAGGGTGAAAGCAGGCTAAAAGTATATGTAGAGAAACAGATGGCCTACAGTCAGTAATTGTAGAACTACAAAGTGCTTCTCTATGGTAAGTGGAGCTGATAAAATGGACAGTAAGTGTAGAAACCAGGAGGTGGTTTTAATGTTATGGCTGATCGGTGTATTTGCCTGTTTACCATTTTGCATCTTTCTAGAAGGCAGGTCCTTTACCACAATGTCTATACCCAAGTGCTCAATTTTTCATCTGTTACAAATAATAGTAACGGTTTATCAATGTTCCTAGTAAAATGCATGTGCCAGAGATAGGAGGTTGTGAGAGTCTCCTCTCTTCCATAGAGGCTATGTAGAAGATTTTAAAAGGGGTCATTGGGAAACTGGGATTTGTGAGGTCAGGCAAAGATGTTGGAGAAGTAGGCCTGGCTTGTTATCAGCATTCCATTTCACCTTGAAATTGTTCAGTGTGGTTAAGGTTGGGTCCCTGTTGCCACAACGTTGAAAATATCATTTATTTTTTTTATTTTATACACCTGTTACCAATGAATGTGGCAGAATAATTACAAGCAGTGTCCGCATACTTTTGCCCATACAGTACTTTTATTTAGATTAACCCATTTGTGTGTGTTTTTGTGATTCTTTAAGATAAAGCTCAGATAACCTTGCCCATGCTGAAGTCTGGTTTTGAGAAGCTTCCTCTCGGTGGACAGACTCTTCCTCCAGGCTTCTCTGCTCCGTTCCTCTTTAGTGATGGACTGTCCTCAGTTGAGACGTTGCTCACCAACATTCAGGTACAGTCACTGTTTGTGTGTATGTAAGTGTGTGTGTGGTGAAGTTTAACTAATACATTTTGTATGACAATACTACTAGTATTATAGAGTTATATAAACTTGTCATATGTGGTATAAGATTTACACTTCATTGTCAGAACAACAACTGAGCCATAAAGTCCATCAAACTGCTTGTGGATCTCCGGAATCACACTGTGGCACGACATAGATCATAAATCAGAAAGGGCAAGGATATAAAACAATATCTAAGGCTATGAATTTTCCGAGGACCACAGTAGCATTAATCATTTTGAGATGGACCTTCCTTGAACCTTCCAATGGTCACTTTAATAGAGCTGAAAAAGTACTGTGGAGAGATGAACAGATAACAATCTCTGCAGCTTAGTGCACTTGCCACTGTTGAGTATGACAGACAGACTGTTCTGAATTAATGAACATTTAAAAGACTCTGGTAAAACCCTAACAAATATCAGTGGAGAATCCTGAAGTTTTCAGTTTACATACACTTGCCATCCAGTCTCATGGATCTTAAATGGATCTGTCATGAAAAATTGAATAAACTGCCTAAATCCATGTGTGCAAAGCTTGTAGAGACAATAATATAGAGTTGGCACCCTCATCTTGACTATAAAAGCCTCTACTTTTCTACTTTTGAAGTGTCTCAGTCAACAGTATTTTAAGGTCTGGCAATTATGTTGGGTGAGTCCAATGTATCCCAGTAGGTGGGGTTGAGGTCAGGTCTTTGTGCAGACCTATGTAGTTTCTCCACACCAAACTCATTAAACCATTTTTAAATAGAAATTGCTTTGTGCATGGGAGCACAGTGACGTGGAATCATAAATTGGCGTTTCCTTAACTGTTGCCACAGATCTAAGAGCATATGATCTATATTTTATAATTGATATTAAAGACCTTAACAGTGGCTGTGGCTAAAACACCAATAACTAGAGCATATATATGATATTGATATAAATAGTCTACATTAATTATTTTAAGGCATTCTTAGAATTCTACAGTCTCAATGTATTTTAATCTAAACACAAACACGAGGGTGTGAATAACAACATTTCTTCAGCATGGCTTTAAGCAAAGTGTAATGATACAGTGGTGTTCAAAAAAATAGCAGTGATTTTAAAAAAGCGAATAAAGCACAAAATCATTATAATAACTTTTATTTCCATAAATGCAAATGCACTGAAAATACTACACTTTCAATTCTAAATCAAAACATTAACAAAATTTAGTTTGTGTCAATCCTTTACAGAAAATTAAGAAAAATGAATATTAGGCTGTTTAAAATAATAGCAGTGCCAGCATTTTTCTTTAAAAACTCAAAAAATGTATCTATAACATGAAAAAATGTTTGAGGTTTCACTTTACTTTAAATTACTGAACTCATATTTAGTGGCAGAACAATTGTTTCCGAGATCTGTGTTGCATGGAGTCAACAAACTTCTGGCACCTCTGAACAGGTATTCCAGTCCAGGATGATTAGACTACATTCCACAGTTCTTCTGCAATTTTGGGTTTTGCCTAAAAAAACACGTTTCAGATTTCAGCCCACAAGTTCTCTCTGGGACTGAAGTCAGGGGATTGGGCTGGCCACTCTATTACCTCAATCTTGTTTGTCTGTAACCAAGATGTTTTGGGTCATTGTCATGTTGAAACACCCATTTTAAGGACATTTCTTCTTCAACATAGGGCAACATGATCTCCTCAAGTATTCTGATATATTTAAACTGATCCATGATCCCTCGTATGCGATAAATAGGCGTAACACCATGGTATGAGAAACATCCCATATCATCATTTTGTACCACCATGCTTTACTGTCTTCACAGTGTACTGTGGCTTGAATTCAGTGCTCGGGGGTCGTCTGACATACTGTCTACGGCCACTAGACCCAAATAGAACAATTTTGCTTTAATCAGTCCACAAAATGTTGAGCCATTTCTCTTTGGACCAGTCAATGTGTTCCTTGGCAAATGTTAACCCATTCAGGAAACGTCTTTTTCTTAACAACGGGATTTGCAGGGAGTTCTTGCTGGTAAATTGGCTTCATTTAATCATCTTCTGTACTCACTGGTAACTTCAGATGTTCCTTGATCTTTCTGGAGGTGATCATTGACTGAGTATTTGCTATTTTGGCTAATCTTCGATCCAACTGAACAGTAGTTCCACGCTTCCTTCCGTATCTTTCAGGTTTTGGTTGTCACTTCAAGGCATTTGAGATCATTTTAGCTGAGCAGCCTATAATTCACTGCACTTCTCTGTATGTTTTTTCTCTCTACAATCAACTTTTTAATCAAAGTACGCTGTTCATCAGAACAATGTCTGGAACAACTCATTTTCCCCAGTATTTCAAAAGGAAATGCGCTATGACCAACCTGTGCAACATTTGCCACCCTCCTACCTTAAATAAGGGCCAAAACTGGCACTCGTTCTTCTGCAGAATGAATGACTTCACCAATTGAACTCCTCACTGCTATTATTTTGAACAACCCCCTTTCAATCAATGCTTCGATTACTCAGAATGAGTGGGATGCATGTCCTAATTGTTGGGTTTGTTTTGTTTTCATTACTCTAATACACTTTCAAGTAAATTTTTTGCTATGTAGAAATATCACTTCTACTAAAAACAGTGATTTATCAGGTTAATGGTGTTGGACTGCTATTATTTTGAACACTACTGTATGTGGGACTTCCTGTGTATTAACGTAATGTGTTTTTGCGTGTGCATTGGGTACTGCAGGGCCTGCTAAAGGTGGCGGTGGACAATGCACGTGTGCAGGAGAAACAAGTCCAGCAGGAGAGGAAAGAGCTCAAGATGGAGCTGTACAGAGAGCGAGAAATGAGAGACAGTCTGGAGAGACAGCTCACCTCTGAACTTCACAGCCGAGGTACATGCAGGAAACATTGTGTGTGCGTGCGTGCGTGCGTGTGTGTGTGTGTGTGCATTTTATTGTATGTGTGTACATAATATTAGGTACAAGCATATTTAAATTACAGTTTTGGTGTAGCAATGTAATACCTTTATGCACAGAGATACGTGACACACATTTATGATAAGAGGTCAGATTTCGCAGAGTCTTATCTTTTCTGTTAACAATTTAGCAGCTGTTGTTCACTTATTATAAAAATGGCCATATCAAATACTGAGAAAATTCTGAAATTTGTGTATATGTTTTAAAAATTAAACTGTAATACAATCAAGAAAGATGGCAAAAGATTTTTACTAGTGGACCCAGTGTTATTGGTTCCTACTGTGTGTAAAACTAGTAGCTGCTGTGTGTACCTTGTAGTTAGCTACGTGGGAACCCATTATGTAACAAGGATCAGCTGCTGAAGTTCGGCAGTGAGCCACATTGGAGTCATGTCCTTCTGTGTTGCCATTTTTGGCCAGCAGAGTGGGCACAGAGGCACAGCCTCTGTTGCTCCAGGTGGGCATGTCTATATAATCACAGTCTCTCTCTTTCAGACTTGCCAGCTCCTCAGTTGGCAACCTGCTTTTCTCTGACCCGTGTTCTGCCGGTGTGGGGTGCCTGCCTACTTTATCTATTTTTAGTGTCACTGCAGTTTGATGAGCAAGCTGCCCCAGCAGCAGTGGGACAACCCCTTTTCCAGACCAGTCCCCATATAGTGGAACCATTCAGGGCATAGGCAGCACCAGTCTTGTGTTTAGGATTCCCTAACTTTTTTTCAGAGGACAGGTTGTTAAACAGACATGTTGAGATGTTACATCCTTGTTGGACTCCCTTTCTTACCATGAACCATCCTGAGGTGTGATTGGCTGTCCTGATAGCAGCATGTTGTTGGCAGTACAGATTTCTCAGTAGCTGAACCTGTGTTTAGGATTCCCAACCATTTTTTTGTCACAGATAGCCAGAGCAAACTGTGACAACTAGTTCTTAGTTCTGCACTATCCCTCTTCTATCCACTTTCTCTGCTGCAGGCTGCAGATTTTTTGTGTTTCATTTGTATCTGTTATTTTAGCTACCCTAATTATTTATGTTTATCCCTATTTTTTTGCTTGTTGCTTTTAGCCACAGTATTTTTTTTACCTTGGTCAAGCATCTTGCACTTTTTAAAATTATTTTTGCAGGTGCTTGACCTCACGCTTCAGCAGCAAGACACAACCCTCCCCATTACATGTTATTATTTGTCTTCAAATAAAATTTAAATAATTATTTAAGTCAGAATAACCTTCTGGTCTATGCTTAGAGTACATGAATGAAAATGTACCATTTATATTTATATAAATATATGAGTGATGAATAGAAAATCATTATAATTGCCTCCACCACATAAATAACTAAACCATGATGGTATTCTGCCAAAAGAATATCTCCAGCAGTTAGATTTACTGCTGAGTCAACTGCCACCACTCGCGCCAAGAAATTAAGCCAATTAGCCGGCTGGATAACAACTCCGACAATATGTACAAACACTTCAATAATTTATTAGCCATGGCTGTTAGTGCCATGCGTGGTATTTATATGCAGCTCTTAATGGTGCAGGAAATGAAGGATTTGGCAAATCAAATGCATGTAATTAGAGGTGTGAGGAAGATTTGATGGCTACAGAGATAATGCAATAAGTGTGTGTGTGTGTGTGTGTCTGTGTGTGCATGTTTGTGTGTGTGTGTTTGCTAGTAGGGGGGCAGACTAAGTGTATTGCACAAAGCTGTTAATTGCTGTGAAAGATTATACATACAAAAAGACTTCTGCTTACACACGTTCAAAAGCAATTGGCACGTGCCTTATGAAGCCAGTACTGGTGTTGGCTGGAGCATTGTTCTTGTTAACATGCATCTGAAATGCAAAAGTGGTATTGCACTTTAGAACAGCTACACCGATCAGCCATAACATTAAAACCACCTCCTTGTTTCTACACTCACTGTCCATTTTATCAGCTCTACTTACCATAAAGAAGCACTTTGTAGTTCTACAATTACTGACTAGTCCATCTGTTTCTCTGCATTCTTTGTTAGCCCCCTTTCATGCTGTTCTTCAATAGTCAGGACCCCCACAGGACCACCACAGAGCAGGTATTATTTAGGTGGTGGATCATTCTCAGCACTGCAGTGACACTGACATGGTGGTGGTGTGTTAGTGTGTGTTGTGCTGGTATGAGTGGATAAGGCACAGCAGCGCTGCTGGAGTTTTAAAACACCTCACTGTCACTGCTGGACTGAGAATAGTCCACCAACCAAAAATATCCAGCCAACAGCGCCCCGTGGGCAGCGTCTTGTGACCACTAATGAAGGTTTAAAACCTTAACAGCAGCAATAGATGAGCGATCGTCTCTGACTTTACATCTACAAGGTGGACCAACTAGGTAGGAGTGTCCAATAGAGTGGACAGTGAGTGAACATGGTATTTAAAAACTCCAGCAGCGCTGCTGTGTCTGATTCACTCATACCAGCACAGCACACACTAACACACCACCACCACCATGTCAGTGTCACTGCAGTGCTGAGAATGATCCACCACCTAAATACTTGCTCTGAGGTGGTCCTGTGGGGGTCCTGACCATTGAAGAACAGGGTGAAAGCAGGTTTTAAAAAGCATGTAGAGAAATAAATGGACTACAGTCAGTAATTGTAGAACTACAAAGTGCTTCTCTATGGTAAGTGGAGCTGATAAAACAAGGAGGTGGTTTTAATGTTATGGTTGATCAGTGTTGAATTCAATACAATACGGGGCACTCGTGTGGCACAGTGGTAAATCACACCAGCCCACTACTATAGTGATCCGGGGTTTTAATCTCAATGGTGCTACTGGCCCGCCGGCCGTCTACACAGACATGATTGGTTACGTCGGGGGCGGTGAGTGGTGGCTTAACAATAAAACAACACTACATGGGTAAAAGTATGCAGACAAAAGTATGATGTTATTAGAAGTAGGTTATGCTGTTTTATCATACCCACTGCTGAGTGGTGCATAAAATTCAATACACAGCCATACAATTTTAGAGACAAAAAATGGTAACGGATTAGGTCTTACTGAATGGTTCGACAATGGTTTCATATTTTAATGTGGCACTGTCATGGGAAAGTCAGTGTTTGTCAACTGTTTGCCCCTTTAGAGCTGTTCTGTTTAACTGTGAGTTGTATTAATTTCTAAGATAAACAATTAGGAGCAACATCTGTTCCAAAAAACATCAACAAAAAACTGTTTAACATGAGCATCATGAATTGTGTATGCTTGCCATGTATAACTGCACACTATTGCATTTCCAAAGGGTGTAAAATATATGTAAACTATACCACCACTGGGCTCTAAAATATTAACAGATCAAACCAGTTTTACCACTTCAAACAACACCAGGAAGCACATATGGATATGCAGTAGCTTCCAAATAAACTACACATCTCAGGGGTGTCAAGAAAATCCAGTTCCTGCATTTGTTGCAGTTTTTCTGTATAGTTGTCTTAGCGGCTTTCAGGATGACATCCTTCATCTGCTGCCACAGTCTATCTAGCTCTTCAAATCTGTTGGCAGCCTCTACTTGGTATTGCTACTTGAGTTTTTCAAGGACTATCAGCAGTGGCTTACTGATTTGCCTTTTTTTAAACTGAGCTTCATCGTCAAAATCACAAGATTGTGATCAGTCACATGCTGCACTTTATTAACTGTTTCCACTGCTGACTGATCATGGTGTAGTCAGAGTTCTGGTCTCATGATCTGGACTCTTCTAAATACTAGGTGTAGGTGGAACTGTGTGTTGACATTGACCAACTTCTGTTCAGCACTGAAATTCACCAGTTTCTGTCGTACCATATTTCCCAAGGACTTCACTTCTGCATCTTTTTTTAACTAGTGAGTCACTGGGAGTTACTGCAAGTACATTTTCAATCTCCTTGTAGAATTGTTTAATCTGTCCAACTTGTGTGTCAGCAGTTGGTGAGTAACACTGGATAATAGCCATATCTCCTGGCTTTGTCACAAATGTGGCTGATAACTCTGTGATATGACTCTGCTACTCACAGGGTTGTAGGATTTCTGAATACAACGTTGCTGTGAATCCAAACATACACTCCATGATATTCCCCCCTCTTTTCCTGAGAACAGCACTATGTGTTCAGCAAACAATCCACAAATGCTTATATTTAGTCTCTCCAATTCCATACCAAGTATTGATAATGTGTCACATGGGGCGTGTTCAATTCAGAAGAAGAAATTCCACCTTGGGTATTTGATTAATTTTTTGTCCTGTTTTAGTCCTGTTGTAATAACTATTCCTATTCCTTTTGATTTGGCTTTATTTGTTTTTTTTATTCTGATCAGCCATTGCACTTTTTAGAATCAGCTGACCAAGGTGGATCATTGTACTCTTTTTATTCCCCACCTGTTGAAAGACTAGAATGCTTTTTCTGTAATGATAATTTATTCATTTTCATCACTAGGTTTGGCAGCTTTAATAAAAACTATTAACTTTACAACTGTACAGTTCTGCATAGTGTGGTGGAGGAGAAATGATGGTTAGAGATAGTTTTTGTTGGGGGTATTTGGCGACATACATTGATATTATTGTTCCAAAGTCATGAAGAATGAGGCACCAAAGATGGGCCACCTTAAATTAGTGTCCATAGTTTTGGAATAATCTGTTTACCCAGCATGCATGGGGGAAGTGGTGTATTCCAATATATTCACACAGCAAATCAAAACAATAAAGTATAACAACTTTAATCTAAACCCTTGGCAGTGTTGCTGTAATTTGCAGTGTTAAAATGTACCAGGATGCTCTTCTCAACACAACCCACCTATATTTTATACAGGCTTGGGACCAGCACTGAGAGTGTACATACAAGTGCACTTCCCAATGGCTAGGCTGTTTTGGTGACCTTAACTCTGATTTTAGCCAATTATGTTCATGCAGATGCCTGATCAGCTGATAGCAATGCTGACATTCGAATCCAAATCCTCAGATCTCAGCTGTAGTGGACTAACACATTTTTACCTCTGCGCCACCTGAGCCTAATGGTTCAGAATTCTGAAGTGTGACTAATGTGACTAATTATTTAAAATGCAGTTTTGTACAGCACTTTACTACGATAGTGATTAATCAAAAGACAATGTGTGCATAGTATTCTTAATGCATTTAATTTAAATGAATTATGTTAATTTCTGTAATTTCATTACTATCTATTTAGACTAGTTGTGATGTTAGCAAAGCCAAAAGGTGAGAACAGCTTTACCCCGCACGCTTCCTCTGAAAGTAGATTTAAATCCACTGTGCTGCACCATGTTGTCGCTAGTGTTAATTGAGCGCTTTTATAATTCCAGGTGTGAATGTCACAGCGAGGCACATCTGTGTGTTCATGCCAGTTCACACGTTATTCCATTTTCGCTCTCTCTTTTGTCTTCACAGCTACCATCCAGAAGCGTCTTAAGAAGGAGAAAAAGGCAAAAAGGAAACTGCAGGAGGCTCTGGAGTTTGAGTCGAAGAGGAGAGAGCAGGTGGAGCAGGCACTCAAACAGGCCACCTCTCCCGAGAGCCTCTGCATGAGTCTCAATGGTATGCTTCCTTTTACTGAACTCTCTCAGCCTGTTTCTATACCACTGCTGTAACTGGTTAGTAGGCTGGCACCGATCCGATACTCTATATCGGTATCGGTCCGATATTTGCTCAAATCACTGGATCGGATATCGGAAGGAAAAAAAACGTGTAATCCGAATCGATACTGTTGCTTAATGTAAATAACACTTAATGTACATAACATTTAATGTGAATATGGCCATTGTTAGTGTGTAAAGCAATTAACACACAAAGATACATTCCAACAAAGTGTTGTTTATTGCCAGCTCACTCGGCAACTGCCGTAACAAGGTGCATCCTGATGACATCATTAACATGTGCCACTGATCTACACCTGCAACTGATCTACATCTGCAACAGCTATTCAGAAATTAAAACACACTGATCTACTTAAACTTTTAGCATTTTGAAAAATCATCTACTACTGCCACATCTAAAAACACTGTTTAAACACAATAAAAATCGTTTTATAAAAGATAAATCACTCACCTGAGATAAAGAAAACCATTTAGATAGCAAGTTTAACCGTGGTGCCTTGAGGCATGTATTATTACTGCCTAGTTGTGTGAGAGGAGAAATGACTTATTTAGGCTTATGGTATCGGATTGGTATCGGTATTGGTATCAGATACTCAATTTGCAGTATCGATATCGGACATAAAAAAGTTGTATCGAGCCACCCCTTTTGTCTGGTTTCTCGGGTGGCTGGAAGCATAGATCGACCCATTCTGAGCCCGGACAAGCTACAAATCCCAGCAGCTGCAGCGCTGATCAGTGCTAACACTTAGCACCTGAGTTTGAGGGTATTTATGGATACCCAGAACACCCGCATGGTGCTGAGTCATTGCTCAGTTGGCAAGGTGGTTGGCTGGTGTGCGTGTCTCCCTTGTTTTTTTCTCTCAAGAGATCAGTTTTAGTTTTGGTTGGAGCACTATTATCCTCCCAGCTTTGACAGAAAGATGTTTAAAAATCACAACAATGCTGCTGCACTGCACACTTCACAACACACGCTTCCATGTTATTACTAGGGCTCTACTAAATTCATGAGTAAAATGCGCTTTAAAGGAAAGTGACACATTTCTTGGCAGTCATTAAATAACACTCATAAATTGAATGATAGAATAAATGGAAGCTACAATACACAGCACGGCCTACCTTACCTCTCAAAGACAAAAAATTCTCATCCAAACTGGTTGTGAGTTATCCAAACTCAGTTACCTGTGTATTTAGCTGCTTTAGACCTCGACATCTTGGAAATTTTGACTAACCGATTGCTAACTGAATTGCTAGGATTGCTAGTGTAATATACTTTTCTGTGGTGTAGTGTGCTGACAATGTTTGATCTATGTGTTTATGTATTGAGTGCATTTTGTCCCTTTGGGGATTCCATAATTAAAGTAAAAGTGAGCTTCTTTACACATGTGAGCCTCAAAAGAACAAGTCAGTAAAGTATTTTGCTCCTGATAGTTTGTCTATGTACAGTTTATTTCTTTCTTTATAAACTCAGCAAACTCTGAAGATGCTCGATTACGCTAGGTCCGCCTCATAGTGCATATTAACCAGTAAACGTGAGGCACTTGAACGCTACACGAATGAAAAATGTTAAATCGCTAAACACACACACCCTAAATTTTGAATTTCACAGCAAATTGCATATTAGGCTCATTTCATGGCCCGTCACTGCAATCTTCACGGCCGTGAATTAGGTAGGGCCTTAGTTATTACCGTTATCATGTCACTGCAGTGCTAAGAATGGTTTACCACCCAAACATCATCTGGTCAGTAAAGGTCCCTTTCAACTAATAAATTGGGTACAGGAGGGTGACAAAGTGTGTATATGACAACATATGGGCTACAGTCAGTTATTGCATACCTGTATTTTATCTGTATAGTAGTTGTAGCTTATAAAATAATTAATAATGTAAGCTAGAGCATGTCATATGGAATTTTGGACGCTACTGCATAGTTCTCACTTTCATTTCTCAATGTGATATGTTTCCATCTCCTTTCTATCTGAATTAGCTCTGCTCGACTCTCATTTCTTTCCCAATTCATTGTTCCACACTCTCAGCCTATTTTTCCTGCTTTATTTCCACTGCTCTCCCCTCTCATCTGTCTCATATTTCTTTATCAATGCTGAGATTGGTGTTTCCATATTAGCCACGACTATTAGTGGTGCATTAGCGTCATAATGCGCAAGGAGGAAATAGAGGCCGATGCTTATCATAAATGCTCGAAACAGGCACACTTAGTGAGAGGTAAACTGTTTTCCTAATCGCCTGCTGTTTTGATTGCACTTGTTTAATTGTGAAGATCTTACCAGGAGCAGAATGTGAACAGAGGGAAAGATTTGAAAGTTGTGAGTGGATGTGAACATCTGCAAGTGTTTTTAGAGTGCATGGGTAATTATTGGCAAAGGCTGATTAAATGCAAATTCATTAAGAAAAATATGTCTTTTGTCTTTCATCTGTGAGAGCTTTAGGGATTGGGGGCTGGGAGTGACAGCCTCTGTATCTGGTAGCATCTGCTGTTTTATCATCTGTACTCAGACAAAGGGATTTCTTCTTTATGTCTCTGCATTTTATATGATCTCCCTGTGTTCTGTGAATAATTATTTTCTATAAAGAATAAACAGCTAAAGTTTTGGCCCGTGTCTTGTTTTAACACATATATTTGGCCTATACACACTATATGACAACAAGCATGTGGAAACATGACCAAGGTCTTGTTGGATAAATCAATCCAAAACTTTGGGTGTTAATATAGACCCCCAACTCCCCACCATCTCTTCCCTCATTCTCTTAGCAGCTATTATAGCCTTTACAGTTCTAGGAAGGTTTCCTACTAGATTTTGGAGTGTGTGTAAATCTGTGCTCATTCAGTAAAAATTGCATTTGTAAGATCAGCACTAATGTCAAGTCAAGTCAAGTCAACTTTATTTATATAGCGCTTTTTACAATATACATTGTCTCAAAGCAACTTTACAAAATCCAGGACCAACAGATACAAAAACCCCTGTTGAGCAAGCCGAGGGCGACTGTGGCAAGGAAAAACTCCCTGAAAATTACAGGAAGAAACCTTGAGAGGAACCAGACTCAGCAGGGCCCATCCTTCTTGGGTGGTCTGGAGGATACTTTAAATTTGTCCGAATACCGAATAGAGGCAGGAAGATTATTCCAGAGTTGTGGAGCTTTGTAAGAAAACGCTCTTCCACCAGCTTTGGTCTTTTTAATTTTAGGAACTATAAGTAACCCTGCATCTTGTGAACGAAGTGGACGCGCTGGGTTGTAGTAATTAATAAGCTCACTCAGATACTGTGGAGCCAGACCATGTAGCGCTTTATAGGTTAGTAAAAGTATTTTGTAATCAATGCGAAATTTAACTGGCAGCCAGTGTAGAGATGATAGAACAGGACTGATATGATCAAATTTTTTAGTTCTAGTTAGCACTCGAGCTGCTGCATTTTGAACTAACTGGAGTTTGTTTAAGGATCTACCAGAGCATCCAGTTAGAAGAGCATTACAATAATCTAACCGAGAAGTTATAAACGCATGGATCAGTTTTTCGGCGTCATTAACAGATAGTATATTTCTTATTTTAGAGATATTACGCAAATAATAGAAAGCAACTCTAGTTGGCTTGCAATCTACAATCTAATGTTTTTGTGTAGGCCAATGGAGTGTCTTATCAAAACCCCTTTTATGGACTTCATTTTGTGCACAGAAGAAAACCTTCCACAAACTGTTGCCAAAAAATTGGGAACATCAGATTTATTTTATGTTTTTGATTTAATACATTTGTAAGCAATAAGAGTCAATAATTAGTTGGCATCCACATTTTTTTGGTCATAAAGTGCATTTAAAGACAATATGTTTACATGTTCATATTTACATTTACATGTTCAGCGTTTAACGGACGCTTTTATCCAAAGTGATTTACAGTTGTGACAGTATACAGTCTAAGCAATTGAGGGTTAAGGCCCTTGCTCAAGGGCCCAACAGTGGCAACCTGTGGTGGGGCTGGAACCGGCAACCTTCTGATTACTGGACCAGTACCTTAACCACTAGGCTACAACTGCCCTTGATTAACATTTTTTCATAGTAAAATTCTACATACAGTTAATGTGTAATATATTGTAAATAAGAGATTACATTTGATCAGGGGAAAGAGAACATTAAATTGGTTAGGTTAAACCTCTTATAGTTAGCATGGTTACTTTTTTGCTACAGTTTGTGTAAAAATATCTGTAAACTCAATGTCAACGTTCTGATAATACTACTGAAAATAAGTATGGTGATTTACTAACAGGGTCTACAGATTATTGCATGTTTCTAAGAAGTAACTTCTTTTCTGTTTTGCTAATTGTCCTATGCAGTTTGAGGCCTCAAAAATTAAATACAGATACAGTGGTAACTCGATGGCAATTGGTTCTGGGAGTGGCGTTGAGTTTAAAAGGGGTTTCAAAATATTTTTTCCCATAAGGATGTATGGGAAACCTGTTAATGCATTCCATGGTCCCGTGGAACTGCATATATTTTACGCTAATGTAAAATAATGGGGTTGTTTTTGACACCTGCACACTGAAAATAACACAAATATAATATAAAAACTCTGAAATCCAATTGAAAACAGTTAAACAAATTAATAAAAAATACAATAAAACCTGCTCTTTACCTTTACTTTTTTATTCCTTATGCTTCTCAATCATGGAGATGCTTCGATCTTGGAATACCATATTCCTTAGCGAGCTCAGTAATTCACATGAGAAGTGACAAAACCACTTTTGCACTGGCTGTGCTGTTGTTTCATATGGAGTGTGCCAATGCACAAAACCTAACGTGACTTATTGTACTAAAACGACGAACGAGGAATTTCATTAGTGGAGAGAACTTATGAGCAGTAATAATTAAGAGAGGTTTAGTGTTTCTGTGTCGTTCTTTTTAATATTAAGTCACGTTGAGCTTTTTTTTTCTTTTTCTTTTTCGGAAAAGCTGATTTTTACCATTTCTCAGAATCCTGAGCTATAACACAAGTTTGAAAGAGAAACAGGTAAAGTCCAGCTAAACACAGATACATGTGGACGCTTTCAGAGTGAATTTGACAGTAATTCCACACAAATGCAGATTCAATTTTTCATATTTGCACTTTGATGACGTTTTACTGCACCACTCAAGCCAAGCGCTGAACAAAGCGGGTGTTCATTGTTAATTTGAAATGAATAAATAAATTTAAAAACAAAGCTGAACACAGTGAGTTTAAGGTTAACGTCGAGTTTAAAGGTACAGATTTCTCCACAAAGTGCGTCGAGTTTCAAAGATTTTGAGTTTAGAGGACTTTGAGTTACAAGGTACCACTGTATAATACATTAAATCTTTTAGCATAATCAGTGCTTTATTGATTGCCTAAAGATGATAATTTTTATTAACTGACATATCATGTCTAAAATAACAGGCATTAATGTGAGGTACAGTTTTTATACACTATTATCATTTTTAAAACATCTGAGAGATATCTCAATTTTAAAACATCTCTGAGATCTAAATCTGTCATGATTTTAAAGAACATCTCACACAAGCAGTTTCCACTTATTTAAAAGCATTGTACGTATGGTTTTATGTGTGCTTTTTTATTACATTTTCATGCAAAAGAGCCTTTTATATTAACCTCCAGCCAAAAAGTTGTTGTGATTAATTGTACTATAAGCAACTTTTAACAGAATTCTTACATTGATTTGTTTTAGAAGCAGTGATACCAGAAGTGGAGACTGAACATAATGGCAATCAGCAGGAAAACTCAGCTATACCAGGTAAGAATGTGTAGTGGGCTGTGTGAACTTAACTACAAGGCTTATTGTTTTACGAAATAATGTAGTTCATACCAAAACGATGTCAGATATTATTTAAAGCCAGAAACAGTTTAAAGAACATTGGAAAGAATTTACTGTAGGACAGTTAAAATATTCAAGGTTCATGGTTCATGTAAGTGGAAAAAGTGCAACAATAACACTTAATAATGTGTTTGGTAAAGCATTGTTCCCGATTTTGGTACATTAACAGCCCAGCTGACCTCAAAATGGGGGCAGGAAGAGACTGATGCAACTATGAACAAAGATTTATTAGCAGCATTGATGATTTACCTACAAATACTGTTTATCTGGCTTGTGTTTTAACAGAAACATAAACTAAAGTAACATTTGGATCTATTTGAAAACAGAACAGAAAAAAAACTAAATTATTACTGATTCTCGATTACGATTTTTTTTTTTTTTTTTTTTTTTTTTTACATTTTAATTTAAAAGACTGCAGAAGTGCAAAAATAGTAACAGCACTACCGATAATTATCCTTTCAAGGAACTCAAACTTTATAACAATAACTGTATAACAATAATTAACAATAATTAAAACAAAATATAAATCTTAATTAGCTATATCCTTTATAAGAATAACTCATAAACAACTCACTTTAAATAATGTGCAGCAGAACCTGCTTACATTAAGAAAAGTGCAAAACCATATAAGTTATTTACAGGTTTCTTAAAAGGAACACAAGCCTGTTTACTGTTTCCACCACTGAAGTGAGTCTGTATCAGTATCTACACCGGGGAGGCATCAAGTAATCACTCAGCTCAGCTTTGATTTTGTCCTCTTGTGACTGGGGGGTGGATGGAGGTCTTAAGATCTGCTTCTAACAATATAGACTACAATTCCCATGCTCCCACGGACTCTCACGTGATTATCACATGTCCCCGGTCAGCCAATCCTGATCGCGCTCATCGGCTCCGGAGTTTTGATTCATTTCAGCTGTGTTAGATTCAGTCAATCTTAATTAAACTCTTCTGATCGTGTTTGCGCTCCTTATTACTGAATCTAACCGTTACCGTGTATGACACTTGTTGTCTTCCGTTTACTGTATTAGTTTTCGCTGATTTTGTACACTGTTTTGGCATCTTTTATATTAAACTTTCCTAGATATAATCTGTTGATGCATGCTCAATAATCCAGGTACACAAATCCACAAAGTTGAATCAGTTCATCTGGACACAAGTTTGTTGTAGAGATATGTTTCGTCACTCAATCTGAATGACTTCCTCAGTCTGAGCTGGTGTTGAATACCCCAATTTTATATGCAGTTGATTTGCATAACGACCGATCACTGCCCATTGCATAACAATGGAACCGGTGATCAGGTCCATCAGACCAGAAATTAGTTCACCTTAAGGACCGGGTTCCTCGACACAAACAAAGTAACATAGTGTATGCTGTTAGGTGCCGGGAGGATTGTCGGGAACTGTACATCGGGGAAACTAAACAGCCACTGGCGAAACGGATGGCCCAACATAGAAGATCAACCTCTTCTGACCAGGACTCCGCGGTTTACACCCACCTGCAAGCCAGCGGCCACTCATTTAATGATGAAGATGTGCAGATCCTTGACAAGGAGGAACGCTGGTTTGAACGTGGAGTCAAAGAGGCCATTTACGTGAAGAGGGAACGACCATCCCTGAACCGGGGAGGGGGCCTGACAGTACATCTCTCACCATCATACAACGCCGTAATAGGAGCTATACCCCAATCATGTGTGAAAGACACACATGGCCATTGTAACTAATGGTCATTGTGAATTACATATGGATGGACCTGATCACCGGTTCCATTGTTATGCAATGGGCAGTGATCGGTTGTTATGCAAATCAACTGCATATAAGGTTGGGGTATCCACCACCAGCTCAGACTGAAGAAGTCATTCGGATTGAGTGACGAAACGTATCTCTACAACAAACTTGTGTCCAGATGAACTGATTCAACTTTGTGGATTTCCTTGATATATGTTCCGCGAGCGTCTGCCCAGTTTCTGCCTCGTGACATGTTAGTATTTTAATTAAAATATAAAGTACATAAACAATCGCGATTGTCACATTTCGAACATCGGGTGAAAACGGTCACTCAAATTAACCGAATTAATCGTGAAAATCACCTAGCCCTAAGAGCAGGACATTGTGGCTTAAAATGCATGTTTAATGACTAATGCTTAAAGAAATACTGTTCTTTAAGTGACTTAAAATGTCCATCAATTAATCTGACTAATTACTTATTTATTTACTTATTTTAATGGGTGATCCTTATTTTTTAATCCAGAATAACAATGCCCCAATTCACAGAGCTAAATGGTTGGATGAGTATGAAACTTATGTAAATCATGGTATTGCCTATAGTGTTGACAGCTCTCTTCACCATTGTCATAAAAACCAAAGTACCCCAGTACACTTCCAGACTTAAAGTGTTTACATCAAGTCATATTAATGCTGTTATGGTGGCTTGTTGTGACCCAAAACCTTGCTATGACACTATGTTGGTTTGTCTTAAACGCGGGTGTGGTGTACATGGAAATCGGGAGTTAAAATATTATATCTGTAAATCTTTTTAGTTCTGCAGATGTAAGACCACGCTGAGAGCTTATTAGTGCAATACATAAATCACATATGTTACATGTGACTCTTGGACCAAACACCCTTTATTTCATTAGGAAGGTTTATACATTTTAAGTACTCTAAATATAGGTGCCCTCATGTCATTAGACCAAACTGTAAGGGCTGTGAGGTAAAAGGGAAGGGAATTGAGGAAGAAGGCCAGTCACGTGCATCACATCTGGTTCAAAGCTACCTCAGCCTCCATGGTCTCAAGGAGGCCACAATAGGGTTAGGTACCTTTCATCTCCTTTTCTACAATTACACTAAACAGACTCCTTATTTTTTCCCAAAACCCCACCTTATGTCTTTTCAGAGCCTTTGAAGATGTCTCAGAGAGACTACAAACTCGTGCTGTTCCATCTGTGTTTTATGCTTCTATCTTCTTCAATTTCTAATTGTGTTTTATGGTACACTGCCTGACGATTCACATTTTCATATTTACCCTAAATCCATCTGTGCACCCCTGTGATCCTAGTGAACCTCCCAAATCTAGCTAAGTTGACTGTGATGAATGGGACCTATTATCCACAAGTCAGAAAGCAAATTAAAGACCCTCTGTTCTAGATCTTATGGAAATGTGAGGCTGCAGGTCACTGAATAAATACATGTGTTTACAGAAGACACAGTGGAAACAGGCCACAAACTGCTAGACTGAAAAAACAGGGGGTGAATTTAGAGACGTGTAGCTGATTTCACAGCCTGCAAATTGAGAGACATGTTTCTCATGCTTTTGATGGCAGAACAACAACAGCAGGGCATTCGGAACTCTTGAATCTTCATGGAGTAGTTTTTGTTCAGCTTTGTCTACCTTGGGAGGTACCAGAGTTCATTTGCAGTTGAAAGGGCATTTAAAGGGAGTTCATTTGCAGTTGCAGTTTTTTTAGAGATGAAGTTTACTTTAAATCAACAACCCTTGTTTAGTTCATGTTCAGCCATTTTTAGTAAAATACTGGCAGGCTTTGTATAGTCTCTCACAGTTAGCTTGTAAAAACATACAGCTTTTATACAATAATGATACATGATAATAATCTAGGGCAGATGGAATGCCTTTATTAGTCATATATACGAGATCTTCAAAAAGTTTCCGCACTTTTATACTTTTGTTGGAAACGGTGAGGGCAGGAGAAGTAGTAATTGGTCGTGTCTGAGAGACTGAGAGAGAGCTTATAGTACGGATTTAGCACCATCTGATTTCCACCTTTTTGAAGCGCTCAAAGAAGCTTTAAGGGGAAGAAGATTTTCATGTGATGATGTGAAAGCAGCGGTGCATCAGCAGCTACACGCTCAATCAAAAACATTTTTTGCTGATGGCATTAAAGTTGGTACGACGCTGGGGAAAATGCATTAGAAGGTGACTATGTAGAAAAGTGATGTCATTTGTGTTTGAAATTCTTAATAAATAGAGTTAAAAGGGCAGCACGGTGGCTAAGTGGGTAGCACTGTCGCCTCACAGCGAGAAGGTCCTGGGTTCGATCCCCGGGTGGGGCGGTCCGGGTCCTTTCTGTGCAGAGTTTGCATGTTCTCCCCGTGTTTGCGTGGGTTTCCTCCGGGTGCTCCGGTTTCCTCCCACAGTCCAAAGACATGCCGCTAGGCTAATTGGAGACACTGAATTGTCCCATAGCTGGGATTGGAGTGCATGGTCAGCCATTGTATGCTTGAGGCCAAGAAAGTTAAGGGCCTTGCTCAAAGACCACGGATTTAAACCCCCAACCTTATGATTAATAGCCCAAAACACTTTCTGAGAGGCTATCACTGTCAACCCAAACCTTACTAGATTCTGCGATTTCAGTTGCAAAGTTCTATGTAGGGTCATAGAGGTGCTGAGATGTAGCTGTTACTAAAGCCTAGTGTTACCTTTCATGACTTAAAAAAATCATGCAACCACAGACCACATGACTGAATCTTTGATCTTTAAATATCACATAACAGACAGCCACTTACCTGTAAAGATCACACACTAAGAATTTTTATCAGCTGTTACAGTAAATAAGGAGTATCTAATTATAACTGCCAATACACAGTGCACAGTCAAATAGTACATAATACAATAATAATAATAATACAAAAATATATAAATAATAACTTAGCTGGCTATGTTTCCATGAAGGTATGCACCATGAAGAGAAAAGTGAAATCATAGGAGCCTACCACCACAAAGAACCGTCTAAGACCTTGCTGTGCCACTGCTATTATAACCGCATTTATGTAATACAGTCGTTATACTTTAGGATTTTGGTTTCTTGAGATCTCTGTCATGCTCCTATTAGCTGTTGCTCATTGCAGGTCCTAAAACTAGTTTTTGAAGAGTTTTTGAAGAGCTTCAAACAATCTGAAAAACATGGGAAACTGAGAGAAATCACACTGCTGATCAAAATGTTGATGGCTACCTGAATTTAGTCATTAATCAAGAGGAAACTGGGAATAAAACAGATTTAACTGAGAGCAATCAAACTCGTGACCTTTAGAATATACAAAGCGGATTCCAAAAAAGTTGGGACACTAAACAAATTGTGAATAAAAACTGAATGCAATGATGAGGAGATGGCAAATGTCAATATTTTATTCGTAATAGAACATAGATGACAGATCAAAAGTTTAATCTGAGTAAATGTAACATTTTAAAGGAAAAATATGTTGATTCAAAATTTCACAGTGTCAACAAATCCCAAAACAGTTGGGACAAGTAGCAATAAGTGGCTGGAAAAAGGAAATTGAGCATATAACGAACAGCTGGAAGACCAATTAACACTAATTAGGTCAATTGACAACATGATTGGGTATAAAAAGAGCTTCTCAGAGTGTCAGTGTCTCTCAGAAGCCAAGATGGTAAGAGGATCACCAATTCCACCATTGTTGCGCAAAAAGATAGTGCAGCAATACCAGAATGGTGTTACCCAGCGTAAAATAGCAAAGACTTTTAAGTTATCATCATCAACCGTGCATAACATCATCAAAAGATTCAGAGAATCTGGAACAATCGCTGTGCGTAAGGGTCAAGGCCGTAAAACTCTACTGGATGCTCGTGATCTCCGGGCCCTTAAACGTCACTGCACCTCAAACAGGAATGCCACTGTCAAGGAAATAACAGAATGGGCTCAGGAATACTTCCAGAAAGCATTGTCAGTGAACACAATCCACCGTGCCATCCGCCGTTGCCAGCTGAAACTCTACAGTGCAAAGAGGAAGCCATTTCTAAGCAAGCTCCACAAGCTCAGATGTTTGCACTGGGCCAGGGGTTATTTAAAATGGAGTGTGGCAAAATGGAAGACTGTTCTGTGGTCAGATGAGTCACGATTTGAAGTTCTTTATGGAACACTGGGACGCCATGTCATCCGGACCAGAGGGGACAAGGATAACCCAAGTTGTTATCAACGCTCCGTTCAGAAGCCTGCATCACTGATGGTATGGGGTTGCATGAGTGCTTGTGGCATGGGCAGCTTGCATGTCTGGAAAGGCACCATTAATGCAGAGAACTATGTTCAGGTTCTAGAACAACATATGCTCCCATCTAGACGTCATCTCTTTCAGGGAAGACCCTGCATTTTTCAACAAGATAATGCCAGACCACATTCTGCAGCAATCACAACATCATGGCTACGTAGGAGAAGGATCCGGGTACTGAAATGGCCAGCCTGCAGTCCAGATCTTTCACTTATAGAGAACATTTGGCGCATCATAAAGAGGAAGGTGCGACAAAGAAGGCCCAAGACGATTGAACAGTTAGAGGCCTGTATTAGACATGAATGGGAGAGCATTCCTATTTCTAAACTTGAGAAACTGGTCTCCTCTGTCCCCAGACGTCTGTTGAGTGTTGTAAGAAGAAGGGGGGATGCCACACAGTGGTAAAAATGGCCTTGTCCCAACTTTTTTGGGATTTGTTGATGCCATGAAATTTTGAAACAACATATTTTTCCCTTAAAATGATACATTCTCTCAGTTTAAACTTTTGATCTGTGATTTGTGTTCTATTCTGAATAAAATATTAGATGTTGGCACCTCAACATCATTGCATTCAGTTTTTATTCACAATTTGTTTAGTGTCCCAACTTTTTTGGAATTCGGTTTGTAGTTACAGAACCAAGAATGATATAAAACTTATTGACAATGGATAACATCAAGGCCAGTACAGGCCGATAATTGTTCAAGACTAAGCTTTTCTTCATTCTTCATTCTCGACAGCAATTACCATGCACCATGCTGGCAACAGGGAAATGAGGATAAATAATATCAGATCTGGCAACCCTTTTTATCAGCAGGTAAATAAAAGCTTATTGTGGGCTGTTTGTAATATCTAAAACATTGGCAAATGGCCTGTTTTCTTTTAATTATTCTTTAAATAAAAGCAAAGACCTTCACAGGCAGGTCAGAATTTGGTGCCAGTCTGTTTTTAAGTCACTCAAATGCATTGTTTAGTGTAAGCATACCAAACAGGTCTATGGATAAGGACACCCACCTATCTCGCCACATTTATCCATTATGTCTTGCAAAAAAATCTAATTAGGTTGAGTGTACCGTACAGCCCTTCCCCCTCCTAACTCGCTTGCATCCCTGCGCCCCACCTCACTACATTTATCCATTAAACCCGGCAAATATCTAATTAGCTCACGCTTCACTCCCAAGTCGGACTTCACAGTTTTGCAAGCTTAGCACTGACAACTGATTTCATTAGATTTGATTGTCCTTCCAGAGAGCCCACACAGTGAGCTAAAAGCCTTTTACGCTTTCTCAGGTTCCAAGCCGACGTTGGCCTGTTACACCAACCTGTGCATTTTCTGATTAATCAAGACAAGTGGCGAACAGCAAACTGCTGAACACAAAAGAAGGTGACCACTTTACAAGTTGATTATAAGAAGCAGTACACCATGCCAGAGATACTGTAGTTAGACAGTGGTAGAAGGGAAGAGTAAGGAAGGAAAGTAATTATGGTGGTGGACCAGGAATGTTGAGCGAGCATAGATGCCACCATCAGTAGTCTTCCCTACACAGGAAAGTGCTGTTGCTTACCTCCAACTTTAGTAATAATGCAAACCAAGCTGAATCTACAAATTACCCACTCCAGATGCACTGAATGAGCATGCTCAAATTAAACTGCTGGGTACCATTCATATCTATAAGTATGCAACTTACTAATAGGTAGAGGAGGAAATATGCATTGGGTTAAAGCAGCTGAGTCATAAGAAAGGTGGTGGAAAATAAAGAAGCGGGTAAATAATAATATAACATTATGGGTTGTGGAGTGTGATACTAATAAGAACCAGTCTTATTATGTCCAAGCTGCCATTCAAAGTTCTTGACAAATGGAGAGCATTGGTTTGTGATGTACAAGAAAACCCAAGCAACAATTGAAACAACTTGTATTTGGTGAAATTCAACATTTATTCATTGTCTGTTTAATCATGCATTTATCCTGTTCAGGGTCACGGTGGGTGGAATTAACTAGGCAAAATGTATTAAGTATCCTGGACAGGTCACCACTCCATCACAGGGCAAACACACATGTTTGTATCTCCAATTAACTCGACTACATTTGTGACTTACAATTGAGACTGTATACATTGCAAGCAATTAAGGGTTAACAACCCACCCAAAAATCGGATAAAGTGGTAGTAAAACAGACAATGAATAAATGAACGAATAAGTAGCTTTTCATATATGACATTACATACACTGATCAGCCATAACATTAAAACTACCTCCTTGTTTCTACACTCACTGTCCATTTGATCAGCTCCACTTACCATATAGAAGCACTTTGTAGTTCTACAATTACTGACTGTAGTCCATCTGTTTCTCTGCATGCTTTGTTAGCCCCCTTTCATGCTGTTCTTCAATGGTCAGGACTCTCCCAGGACCACCACAGAGCAGGTATTATTTGGTTGGTGGATCATTCTCAGCACTGCAGTGACACTGACATGGTGGTGGTGTGTTAGTGTGTGTTGTGCTGGTATGAGTGGATAAGACACAGCAATGCTGATGGAGTTTTTAAACACTGTCATTGATGGACTGAGAATAGTCCACCAACCAAAAATATCCAGCCAACAGCGCCCCATAGGCAGCGTCCTGTGACCACTGATGAAGGTCTAGAAGATGACCAACTCAAACAGCAGCAACAGATGAGCGATCGTCTCTGACTTTACATCTATAAGGTGGACCAACTAGGTAGGAGTGTCTAATAGAGTGGACAGTGAGTGGACATGGTATTTAAAAACTCCAGCAGCACTGCTGTGTCTGATCGGATAGCACAACTCTTTATGCACTGTTTTATACATCTGTTTACTAGCCAGGCATAAACTCAAATCACAGATTTCTCATATAATCAGCTTTGATTATATCCCAACTACAAGGTCTGTGTCTGCATCCTGGTCAGTGTCATAGTAGAGGCTGCATTGTTGGATTCTCCATCCATAAGGGGCAGCACTTTTATGGAAGATTTAAGGCTTCAATATACATTTGATAGCTGGCAGATATATAAAAAAGTTTGATTTTGATTTAGACCCCTGAAGCAATTCATACTGAAAGCTGTACATCAATTCTATGCAGAAAAGCCGCCAAGTTCTCTGGGTCTGAGCTCATCTCAGATAGATTAAAAAACAGTGGAAACGTGTGCTGTGGTTAGATGGGTCTACAGTTCATCTTGTCAACAGATGTTGAGATCATCCAGACTGAAATCAGCGAAGGTGTAAAAGCCGACATCGGTCATGGTATGGTGGTACATCAGTGCTCATGGCGTGGGTGACCTGCATATGTGTGAAGGTACCATTGACATGACGGCGTATATTCTAATGTCAGAGAGACATTAGCTGCCATCAAGGTGGTATCATTTCACGTAAAGTCCATTATTTCCGCAGGACAGTGCCAGGTCTTTTTCTTTGCTCACTCTTACTTGCAAAAGTGCTCCAAATCTGTCTGATTATGAGGACATGTCCTGTGCTTAGTTTTCTTCAGGTCATCCCACAGATTTTTATTTTGGATTTAGGTCTTGACTCTGGCTGGGTCATTCCAAAATGTTATGTTTTTTGGGTGAAGCCATTCTTTTGTTGATGTGGAGGTATGCGTTGGTATGCTTCGTTATTGTGCTAAAAGGTAAAATTCCTTTTTCATCTTCAGCTTTTTTAGCAAATGCCTGAAAGGTTTTTGCTGAAATTGACTGATATTTGGAACTGTAATTCACATTGAGTAAAGCCCCAGTTCCCAGCTACCCAACCTCACATATTTGTTTACACATAAATACTATTTACTGTTTCTGCCTCGCTCTCTACACTTCACATTAATTGCAGCTTTGTTTATGTCTTTATTTCACATTAGCTCATCTGGTCTTACTAGAATTGATGTTTTAAACATGTAAAAGCACTCCACTCCTAATTAATTGTTTCCTCTTCATCGGCAGTCACAGACGTGCCAGTTTGGGCTTCTTCCCAACCAGCTGTCTTCTACTGATCTGGTGCTTAAAGTCAACAGCTACTGCTAAATGAGTCAAGCTCAAAACTAATTTTGCAGAGAATGTAGAGAAGCTAATTTTTAATCAAATTAAAGGGAAATTAAAGAATTAAAGGAAATTACATTTCCAATAAAAGTTCCATTAGAGTCCACAGTAACATACATTCACTGTGCTTTTATTCAACCATTACTTGTTTCCTGTGTTAACATGGCTTGATATAGTATATCTGAAAATCATTTAGCTGTGTTAGTCTACATGGGCTGCAACCAGTGTTGCTGGGTAGAAAGCTGTGCTGCTTGTCATTGTACTTTGAACTTGGAGGCACCAACAAGCTTCCTGGGGGCCTCAACAAAGATGTTAAATGAATACAGAGAAATAGTTTACCTTTGGATTACAATTTGGCTAACAAGTATCGGACACCTAGCAATAAGATTTTGGGGCATCTTACTCCTAACCCACAGACAAGGGTGTCTGACATTTTTGATTGTGTATGCGAGACTTTGTGCCCATTTAGTCAACAGCATTTGAGAAATCAGGCAATGATGTTGAACAAGAAGGCTTGGCTGGCAATGGATTCTGGGGTCAGGGCTCTGTGCAGTTTCTCCACACCAAACTGTGTGCTCCCACTGTGACTCTCTCCATGCAGACTATTCTTACTTATCAGTCAGGATCGATTAATTATTAGGTGTTCCAGGTTATGAAGTGTTACCTGAGGTATATAATAAATAAAGCTTTGTTTGATCTTAATAGAAGTCAACTAATACATCCTTCTGTTTTCTTCTCTTGTCTGATGTTTCCTAGAGAACAGACCCTACACCAAACCTCCCATCATGTACTGAGATGGATGTGCAGCTCTTCCATACACTCCTCCCCACCAGTAGATGGCTGCGTCACTCCACAAATGAACTTTTTGACACTACCGTTGGGGTTTTCATGGGCAAGTTTTAATGCTAATGCCTAACGATCACCTACACCCATGTACAGAACTCACAATATTGTTTGTGTGAGCTGAGAAGAAGCAAAGTGCGATTGTGCTCCTCATAAGGAGTGTGTCTGCCATGCCGCTCATTGGCAGCGGCCTACCGCACCACAGCAACTTGTATAAAAATCTTTCCCTCTGGGTTTTCAACTACTTCTACATCCCTTAATGGGTCTAAAACAAGGTGTTTTGTTTTTATTTCTGGAAGAACATTCACTTGCTGTCAATCTTCCACGTCCTTGTGAAGCACACTGCAGTGTCCTCCCTTGTGCTTACTGTTCTATTCTGGACAAATCTCCCTTTATTATTGATCTTATTGCTTTCAGTTGATTTTTCCCTGCAGCTTGAGTCTGGACAGCACAAATATCTTTACAAGTCTGTGACAGGCAAACATTCACAAGGTTCTTAAAAAATAGCATGATGCAAATGACCACGAATGACATAAAGACTCCAATCAAGACCAGCGAGTTACACTTATGCTTAATGTTTTCCAGATACAGAACATCTTATTTTTAAATTTGTTGTACTGTGTAGGAAATGTAGAAACGTCATCTTTTTCTCCTCGGAGTGTTTATTATCCTACTGTTTATTTCATTGTTTGCTTTTGATTGTATTTTAATCGACATTACAAGCGAATATTCAAGAAGTGATGTGGAAACAAACTCTCTGTATGTCTGACTTCGCCCCTCTGACAACGGTCTCTGTATTTCTCCCTTAAGAGATAAAAAGAAAAGAAAAAAAAAAAAACTGAAGTTGTTGCTATGAATACAGTATTACTGTACTCCCCGTTTTCTTTCATTTTTTTACCTTTGTTTATAAAGACTTGTAAAAATGCTTTAGCATTTGCTATTCTCTTGTTGTTATGAAGTGGATACATTTTTAGTGATGAAAGAAAAGAAAACACACAGAATAAAGTATCCTTATGCACATCTGACACAAGCATGCTTGTAGATATGACACTGATGATAAATGACACTGTTTCAAGATAACACAGCTGCCTCCTTTTATCTTTTTTTAAGTTCCTGAAGAAACTTGGCATTAAAACCAGGATCTGGCAGCTATCAGTGATGTTTCAATCTGATGACACAACCACACATCACAGCCTTACCAATAACCCAACAAATAAAAACATCCATATGAACATCATTGTCATAAATTTGGGTTTATTTTTTGGTTGGTTATTTTTGTTATTGTTTTTGAGTAATAAACTCAAATCTGAAACATCCTTGTTTTAGCTGTTCATCATATTTTAATTACACATGAACAACAATACTGTGTTCTGATTAATTACTGTTGAATCCCAGTTTTAGTGATACACTATACACCGATCAGGCATAACATTATGCGCACTGACAGGTGAGGTGAATAACACTGCTTATCTGTTCATCACAGCACCTGTTAGTGGGTGGGATATATTAGGCAGCAAGTGAACATTTTATCCTCAAAGTTGATGTGTTAGAAGCAGGAAATATGGGCAAGCGTAAAGATTTGAGTGAGTTTGACAAGTACCAAATTGTGATGGCTAGACTACTGTGTCAGAGCATCTCCAAAACTGCAGCTCTTGTGGGGTGTTCCCAGTCTGCAGTGGTCAGTATCTATCAAAAGTGGTCCAAGGAAGGAACAGTGGTAAACCGGGTCATGGGCGGCCAGGGCTCACTGATGCACGTGGGGAGCAAAGGCTGGCCCGTGTGGTCCGATCCAACCGACGAGCAAGGTGTCAGACTTCATGCCTCGATGGATCAGGGCTGTTTTGGCAGCAAAAGGGGGACTAACACATTAGTAGGAAGGTGGTCATAATGTTATGCCTGATCGGTGTATGGCCCAAAGTATGTACACACCTGACCATCAGCTTGTTGGACATCACATTCGAAAACCATTAGTTTCTCGAATTCGTTTACATTTTCTATGAAGAATTTGTTAAAGTACGCCTGTTGAGTATCGTCTACAGTAACAGGTCTAAAACTTTGAAATACATTTCTTAAAACTCTTAAAACATTTATTTCACTTCATCATTATAGGTGATTAAGTTCAAAATGACAGTTCTATCGATTTAAAATTAAAGCCACAACACTACATCTTCAAGAGGTTTGAATAATTATAATAAGTGTTGCTGAACACCTGAACTCTGTGATCACATCATTTTTGCTATAATTACAGTTTACAAATATTTGTAAAAGTGGAATTTAATTTAATTTAAAAACTATTTACATCCCCCTGTTTTTGCAAGGCTACTTGTATGATTTGACACAATCCCTGCCCTGCCCACTCAACTTGTTGGTAACCAGCACATGTAAGAGGAGATATAAACAGCAATGTCATTGCCTCTTTGCAATGTCAAAAGTACATTAACCCATTAAACAATGTCTTTCTAAGGTGTATTATTATTGTTAATATGGAACAGGTTGTCTTTCCACAATAATAAAAAAAGTATTTGAAGAAAATCATACATAATTGTTTTAACAAAAACACATGTTTAAATTATTGGTACCCCTGCATATAGTCTTGATAGAATTCTTAATACGATTGGTGAATCTGGATCAAATAATTTCAAAGCAATACAAAATTTTCCTAGGTTTGGGTGCTTGGGTACACACGACTTGACACTTTCTCAACTTATACCACAGGTATTTAATATGGTTTGGGTCAGCAAATTTTAATTTTGTGATCATCAATCCATTTTTGTGTTTATTTAGATGTATAATTTTAATCGTTGTCATGTTAAAAACAATCGAAAGACTCCTGCTACTAAATGGAGTCATTATTAACAGTGCAGATCCTCTAACATGCCTAACAGTAGGAATGAGGCTTTTTTATATAACAATTTTATGCTGTATTGCCAACATGTTGCCAAAAAGCTGTTTTGTGCTTCAGTAGAATAAATACATCTTTATGATAGTGGTTAACATATATTTTTTTAATACATTTTCTCCCTTTTTCTCCCGATTTTTAGCGTGTCCAATTTTTACCCAATTGTGTTATGCTTCCTCTCTACTGGTGCTCTTTTCACCTTTCTTTTCACCTGCACGAGGCGAGTTCATATGCAGATCAGCTTTTTGCACGAAGAGCCACACCCTGATCACATTATTCCTCGACTCTGTGCAGGCGCCATCAATCAGCCAGCAGAGGTCGTAATTGCATCAGTTATGAGTTCCTTATCCGGCATTTCCCTCCCAGTATGAACAACAGCCAAACGTTGTTCATATAGCTGCTCAGCCGGATGGCAGAGCTGAGTTTCGAACTGGCGAGTTCAAAATTTCAGCTCTGGTGTGCTAGCATGTTTTACCGCTGTGCCACCTGAGCGGCAACATATCATATTTTATCATATCAAAGTATTGCATATTTGTTGGCATAAAGGTTGTGTATAATTGTAGATTTGGTGACCACAAAATGCTACCGTCTTTTGCACATATTTGTGTTCTTCACTGTGCGGTGGGCCAAAATAGATTGAGAGCCAAAGCTTTTATCAATTGAATTAAATTGAATACAGTGTTTTTCATTACAAATCTCAAACCCCAGAAGATCAAAGAATGTTCTTCATAGTCACCTGACCTAAACACTGTCTGTGATTGACAAGAGTACTTAAAGTCAGAGTGTAAAGTGTTCAGTAACTTCACCAGTTGCTCTTTGGAATATTGTGACATCATGCTGGGATAACATGGATTATGGGGTTGTTTACATGTTTTAAGAATTTAACTTTTTACTCAAACTTTTATGCTGATCATATAATTTTTAATAAAAGCACTGCATTTAATTAGATAAAAATGATAAATAGATGCACCATTTTCATTGATGATCTCAGACTTTTGGCCCCCACTGTACATCTGCTCTTCATTTTCTAGGTAGTAATTGATTATGTATTAATACTTCTAGTGTAAATTAACATTTTCTATCAAATTCCTCTCTTTTTGTCATTTTATGACAATCAAACTAAACTAATAAGGCCAAATGAAAAGTTTAGAAACATAAACCGAATTGTGGAAGGAAAATCACATTGGACACATCCACAATAACATTGTGCACTGGTTTAAGTTACTGTTTCATTAATACATCATCATATGTGCCTGGTTTTCAGACATTATTTCTGGTGTAGACAGGTGTAGACAGCTTTAAGGCAGGTTCAATTCTAGTGTTTTAAACTTCTTATTTTTGAACAGTGGATACTATTTGTATATTTAAAAGCTATATTCAATCCATATGGTCTCAAAACCTTTGTTGTATCACATTTTAAGATGGACAGAGAAATAGAATTACAGTAAAAATTGTAAATTATTTTTTTGTAAACTGGAAATTGTGACATAGTCAGCCTCTGCTGTTTTTTAGTGCACTATATTTTTATTTCTAGTCTTATGCTTCTCACCTGCAGGCGCTGGAGGAACTGACCTAATTAATTGTGTCCATTTCAAGACCCCTTAGTAATCCAGCTGAGACACCCCAAGGCGACATTTTCCAGAATACCTGCTGAGCTTCACCTGTTGGTCATGCCTGCATGGATTTATGGAATACTGGCCAAAGCTAAGTTTGCATTTGGAGGCTGAAGTAGTCCTGCTTGTTTAACAGCAAACACACTCACACACACACACACTGTTTGATGATCTGCTTTTGCACTTCAATTAGAGTCGGCTCGTTTGATCTACTCTTTATTAGCTCTTCTCACTTGCCAGATTTATGTAAAGCACTTCATTTATGATTAGTGATTTATTTGAGGATTAAGGAGGGGATCAAAAGACAATTGCTGTGGCAGATTATTTTATTATTTAAATAAATGTAAAAATGCACCACTTGTATGACTTAAATAGATCTTAAAACTAAAGACGTGTGTCTGTTCTGTGTGTCCCATCTCTCTCATGTTTTGTTTCGGAGATCTTTTAAACACAGCAGCTGATCCATTTTAATTAAGAATATTTTTCTTAGGATGACGTATGAGCTGTGGCCTGATTCTGTGCTATTTAGTTATTATTATTATTATTATCATTATTATTATTAGTGTTATTATTATCATTATGCTGTGTATGTAGGTAATTGTTGGACAGTGTGGTCACTTAAACAATGAGGGGAACTCAGGAAAGCCAGTTTAATTACAGAAGCATCTTGTTAC